>NW_016107320.1:10563324-10580841 GCF_001604975.1 Cebus imitator
TTGCTCTGTTGCCCAGGCTAGAATGCAGTGGCACAATTTCGGTTCACTGCAACCTACGCCTCTGGGTTCAAGCAATTCTCTGCCTCAGCCTCCCTAGTAGCTGGGATTATAGACTCCTGCCACCATGCAGAGCTACGTTTTTTGTTTTGTTTTGTTTTGTTTTTTTAATTTTTAATAGACACGGAGTTTCACCATCTTGGCCAGGCTGGTCTTGAACTCCTGACCTCGTGATCCACCCACCTTGGCCTCCCAAAGTAATGGGATTATAGGCATGAGCCACCACGCCTGGCTTATCCTATACATATTCTTAAAATTCAGATTTTGGAAGAACCAGAAGCAGATTATGGTATATGTCCATAGGGCCTGTGAGTGATTAGGGGTAGACCGGAGGCAGGGTCAGCTCATATGACAGTACAGGTTGTGCACGAAGCATCTCTAGCGAGCATCGTTTACATAGACAAGGGAGGATGTGAATCATCTCTTCCAGAGCTGTGCAAACAGTAGGCCTGGCATGACCAAGTTTATGCATCTTAGGATTCCTCACGTCTGCAGCTCAAAGACCTCACTTCTGCATCAGTCATAGTATCTTCCATTTTATAATCCTCGTTTTCATTTTGGGTTTCAGATAAGCTTTGAATTGGAAAAACATTCTGTAGCTAAATATAAACTTGAAAATCACTGTGCTACATAATAAGTAAAAGATTTTTTAAAAGCTAATTTGATTTTATATTATGAAAGATTTTACCTTGAATTTGCTGTAATTAGCTACCAGAAAAAAAAAAAAAAAACTGTTACCCCAGTTAAGACTTCTATAAACACTGCATTCTCTTCCAGTGTTTACTTTAAGCATATATATGTTTATGATTGTTTTTGTTTTATACATTTACAATAATACACACAATTTTATCTATTGACTCTTTCATGTATTATGAGCACTTTTTTGTGTTTTTACTAGTTGAAACCAGAACCTTTAATGTTTACATAATATTAATTAACAGATGATTTTAGCCCCCCCCCCAAAAAAAAGCTTCATTATTTGACATGTACCTATGGCATGCTTTTTCTCTTTCTTCCTTTCCTCCTCTTTTTTCCTCTTTTTTTCTCTTTATTTCTCTCTTTCTTCTATCAAAAATAATTTATTGTTGTTAAATTTTCACTTGCACCCTTAATATTTTCTTTTGGTAAATTCCTAAACCTATAATGATAAGTACAAATGATATACCTATCTTTAAGACTATCAAATGGAACCAGACACTGTGATTCATGCCAGTCATGCCAGCACTTTATGAGGCCGAGGTAGATTGCTTGAGCCCAAGAGTTCAAGACCAGCCTGAGCAACATAGTGAAATCCTGACTCTACAAAAAAATAAAAATAAAATTAACCGAGTGTGGAGGTGTGCCTGTAGTCCCAGCTAGTCAGGAGGCTGAGGTGGGAGGGTTGCTTGAGCCTGGGAGGGCACGACTATAGTGAGCTATGATTGCACTGCTGTGATCCAGGAGTCTCAAAAAAGGAAAAAAGGACTAGGAAATGGAGGTAAGCATTAGGAAAAAAATCAAAGCAGGAAGGGAGGAAGGAGAGTGGCTTACTATTTTTGAAAGGGTTATTAGGTAAGGCCACTGTGAGGAAATAACAGTTGACCTGCGATTTAAATGCAAAGTGGGATTAGGCCATGGGACCACCTATGGGAAAGTTGTCCAGGGCAGAGGAATCAGTGGGTATGAGGACTCTGAGGCTGGAACTTGTTTTCAGCTTTCTGTGGCAGCAAGGAGTACAGCAGGGCTACGGCGGAGTGAGCTTGAGGCTCTGAGGCAGGTAACTGACAGGGGGCGCTAGACCCCACAGAAGGATTTTGTTAGCTAGGGGTAACAAATCTAAGTAAGATTCAGAGCCATTGAAGGATTTCAAGCTAGAAAGTGGCATGATCTTATCCCTTTGTAGAAAATCAGCTGTAGAGGCAAGAATAGAAGCCGCAGACAGACCAGTTTGTTAAGAAACCACCGCAAAGGTCCCACAAAGAAGATCATGGTAGGGCAGTGTCTTAGTTCATTTTTTGTTGCTCATAACAAAATACCCAAAACAGGGTAATTTTTAAGGGAAAGAAATTTCTTACAGTTCTGTAGGCTGAGAAATCCAAGGTGGGGGAGCTGTGGCTCGTGAGAGCCTTCTTGCTGGTAGGGACTCTCTGCAGAGTCCAGAGGTGGCACAAGAAATGACATCACATGGCAATGGGGCTGAGCAGTCAAATGTTCCAGGTCAGGTCTCTCATCTTGTGAAGCCATCAGTTTCCCTCCCGTGATAACCCATTAATTCATTAATCCACTCATTCATTCATGAAGGGAGAGTCCTCATGATCTAATCACCTCTTAAAGGCTGCATCTTGCAATCTGGCCACATTGGAGGTTAAATTTCAACATGAATTTTGGAGGGGACAAATATTCAGTCCATAGCATGGTATCAAACAATAGTTGAAATGTTCTCTGGTATGCACTCTCAACCAAAAACAAAATCACTAAAATAAAAACTCCATGTGTGTTTGAGAGAGAGATTTTGATCTTTGCCATTTTGGTAGGAAACACATTGCTCTAGCTTCTAACTTATTAATCATTAGACTTTATAGTTAGTGCTGCAAAATATTTATTCAATTGTTTGTCATGTGTTTTGTAGATTTTTTTCATGTACTGTATATTCATCTTTATGCCAGATTTATTGGAATGAGTTTTTATTATCAACTTATTACGGCTTTGAGAATTCATATTATTTTTACTCATACCATTCATATTAACCTTTTGTCTATCAAAATTGAGCCAAATATTTTCCTAGTTTATTGGCCTAGATTTTTCATGTAAGATTTTACTTTTCTTTAAGTTTTCAATTTGAGGCCAAGCCTCTTCTTGATAGTTGTACCTTTAATTTTCCTCTGAGCCAAGATTCCTTTAGGACAGCTGTTCTTGATTTCCAGGTGCTAGGGCTCCTTTAGTTTCAGTCTTCAGGAGCACTGGCCACAGGGCTCTTTCTGGCTGTCTACCTGCTATGAATAATTTATTTATGGGTCAGTGCCAGACTTTCTCTACTTCCTGACCAAGTGTTGGAGGAGAAGTATGAAAGAAGAGGCCAGCTGAGCTGGGGACATAGGAGAAGTGCTTGTTAGATGCTACAAATAGCAAGTATATGGAATTAATCAGAAAGCAGGCAATTTCCCCCTGAATTTCTGACCTAGAAGGTGAAGCAAAAGTTCCCAGACCTGCTTTAAGCTGACCAATTTCTTCCTTGCAGTGACATAGTAGTGATGAGAACTTAAAAGACCTAATTCCATTGACTTTACAGTAAGTGTTACACCCTAAAATCAACTGTTGAGGTAAGAATAGGAGCCACAGACAGACCAGTTAATAAGTTAGTTAAGAAGCCACTGTAAAAAAAATCCCAGAAAGCAGATCATGGCAGGATGGTGTCTTAGTCCACTTCTTGTTGCTCATAACAGAATACCCCAAACTCGGTAATTTTCAAGGGAAAGGAATTTATTTCTTATAATCATTGTTGTGAGACAATGTGACTCCCAACTATTATGTTTTGGTGAGAATGTGGATATACTTATTTCTATCTTACCAAGAAGAGACCATCTGGGTTTTGTTCACCTAGTTTTACCCAGCTCTCAGTACAATCTCTGACATTCAACAAACGTTTAGATATTTGTCAAATGAACAAATGGATGACTCTGAATTAAGCAATCGTAGTAGGGAATGGAAGACATTGTATCACAGGCTGGTAGTCAGATGTATTATAAAATTGGTTCTATTGCCCTCCTTGGTAAAAGAGAGCAGTGCTTTTTGGCTCTGATCATTGTTAGTACCTACACTTCCAGGTTGGTGCCATCAGGAACCTCAAGATTTGGTAGTAAGATTTGCTTTTTTACTTCATTGTCTGGCACCAGTTGGCTCTGGCAGTTTTTCTTTGTTTTACTGTAGCTCTCAGATCTCTTCTTTGTGCTAGTTGGTATCATTTTCCTTCAAATTAACTTCTTCTAAAGTAAGTCTTGGATGGTGATGATTTGGGGTATTTAAGCTCTCATTCATGGGGTAGTACTTGGGGTAAGTATGGAAGGAAGGATCCTTATATGCTTTTCCCTGGTAAATAAATCCCTTTTTACAGAGACGAACAAATCATTATTAAGCCAAATGATTATAGAACAGATGATACTTTTTATTGGTGATAAATTAGAATTCTTTAGACTTAAGAAATCAAATGAGGTATCTTATTCTAAAACCAGCTTTCAATGAGCATTTCATCAGTGTATGATGAAATGCCCCTGATGTGTATGCTTCTGTGTGGCTTCTCTTTGATGTCACCACTGCCATTGCTTTCTGTGATAAATTTCAGTTTTGATGCGTCTGTTACATTACTGTGTTTTCCCTATGCTGATAACTAGAGCTGAATGCCTGTTGTTAAACAAGAGATATGTCTAGTCCTACCAAGGAGCACTAGAAAGTAGGGAGGTTGCTTAGGTATGGAAGCAGAGAGTGAATAAGGAAATAACACAGTTAGATCAGAGGAAACTGGCATGTGATGAAATAGAGGGGCTTAGGGTGGTATATCTCCACTTGGAGTAAATTGAGGATCCAGGGAGCAGAAGGCATCCATCTGTGTCTTCCTTATGTGTTCAAGGAAAGAGAAGTTTGGACCAAGGATAAGACTAAGATAAAACTGGGAAGAATAAAATAGATTCTTCAGCATCTAGGAGAAAACACATCAGAAATGGGAATAGCCTATGCTCAGAGGATGGCGGAGGTGAGCTTCTCCAGAAGAGGGACTGGGCAGCTACCTAGCTGTGTCAGCTATACAACCCCAGGCCTAAATGTCTCTCTGCTCGCTGGAGGAGTAACATAAATGATCACCAAATAGACTTATCTCAAAATCTACAGAGCACTGAGCTTTAAATTTAATTTATCTGCTTATGATTTCTCAAATCTTTATTACTATAGCCTTGGTACAATCTCAAACCTTTATCGAAACTTGTTTAAATTCAAGCATCTTGACTTAAAACCTTGTCTTATAATGTAATATCCTCTCAACACAAAATATAAGTTCTACATTTATATGTTGATTTTTCTGAGCTCTATTTCGGACCAATTATTGAAATATCATCATCATCATGAATGTTGTAATGAAATGAAATGGCCTAATTGCAGTCACCTCTTTTCTCTCCTCCACTACATTTTTAGAAAATGGGTCAAAGTCAGTGTAGGGTATTTGTGTTCTTTTCCTGCTTCCAGTTTATTAGCTTGAGTATCCATTTCCTGAATAAAATCAAATTTACTAAATAAAAGGAACAGGCTATGGAATAAAGAAACCAATCATTGCTCTTGCTCTATATTTTAGATACATCTCTCTCCCACACTCGAATCTGCTCACCTCGCAATTCCAGAAAAGAGTTCTGATTTTTTAGTGACTTGTAAACATTCTTTTCTTCCTGTAGGTGGAATGGCTGAAAAATGAGGAGCCCATTGACTCTGAACAAGACGAGAACATTGACACCAGGGCTGACCACAACCTGATCATCAGACAGGCACGGCTCTCAGACTCAGGAAATTACACCTGCATGGCAGCCAACATCGTGGCTAAGAGGAGAAGCCTGTCAGCCACTGTGGTGGTCTACGGTAAGACCAGCCCAAAGGCCAGGAATGGATAGGGAGGGCAGAAAGCAGAGAGGTAGAGGGATGTGTGTTTTATTAAAACTTTGAACATAGAGGGCTGCAAAGACCTTGAGGCTCATTCACTGCAGTGCTCTATCCTGCCTCCCCCATCTGGCAGGTGAAAAAAAAAATCACTGTTCCTATTAATGTGTTTGCTGTTCCATCCAATATTACACTTCCTTGTGACAGTCAGTGACATTTCCAATCTCTCTTTTAAAAATAAAAAGGTGTTTATTTTCTTCAGTTATGTTTATATTTGAAAAGAATTGAGATGGGCAACTTCTGCTTCCCATGCCTCTCAAACCCAACCCACACCCCAGTTTTTCCTAGACCTGCTGTCAGGTAGTCTCTCCCCTGGTATGTGAAATCCTCCAAAAACAAACAATACTATTTGCTGAATATCTCAGGTACTGTATAAAATAAGTTCCCAGCTATTTAAGTAAAGCCATTCCCTTCCACAATAGAAGAGCCCTGGGATTTATTTTTGAAGCACTTAAAGTCATAGATATTCAAATGCTGATATTTTCTTCTTATACTCTGGATATTCAAGTGCTTTAGAGATTTATTGATCAGTTCTTTCTATTTCTTATAATTTCCCTGCAAGGCAAATTCTGTGTCCCTCCTCTATCAGATGAATAGGCTGAGGACTGGATGAGGTGACCCCACTGTTGTCTCATGATGGAGCAGCCAGTGGGGCTGCACAGCCTCTCAGTCCCTGGATGCCTGACTCACAGCACCTGGCACAGTGGCTTGCACATAGTAGGCAATCAGTAAAAACCTCTCTCCTTTTTTTCTCCCCTCCCCATTTTTCTCTCTCAGTGAATGGAGGCTGGTCTTCCTGGACAGAGTGGTCAGCCTGCAATGTTCGCTGTGGTAGAGGATGGCAGAAACGTTCCCGGACCTGCACCAACCCAGCTCCTCTCAATGGTGGGGCCTTTTGTGAGGGAATGTCAGTGCAGAAAATAACCTGCACTTCTCTTTGTCCTGGTGAGATATATGCAGATTCCCTTTTCCCTTCTGATCCACCAACACTATTAAGCTGGTGTGAAGCAATCAATGTTACCTTATTTTCCAAAGTCACCCTCTCCAAAGTTGTTAGCATAGAACCTTTATCCAAGGTGCGAATGTAGAGCTCATTGTCGCGGCAGGAACATGGGTGAAATACCTCTGTGCAGTGTTTTGGGGCATATTTTTAAATACTCAGATGACACTGAACATTCACCATCAATAAGCCAATTGCTATGAAATCTTGTTATACTGACAGTGTTTGGTTGGGCTAAGCCATCCCCTTCTCTCCTTGGGTTCTCCCGTCTTGTGGCCTGTATTTGTATAATAGTTAGGAGGGATTAGATAAATTGTCTTAAAGCACAAAAGAATGGGTAACAAATGTGTGACTCTTTATCATTAGTTAATCATAACACTTTATGAGCTCTAGCTTTGTATTGATTTATAAGACAATTGGTAGAGACTGGACACCGTCACAGCAGTCTATGTTTTACATTTGGTCTATGCTTACCTTTCTTTCTGTAAAAAGAGATACTTCATTTACCAAGTATGGCTTTTATAAATTCCTTTGTCTCTTACTGGCTGTAACCCAATTTATACAACAAGAAATAGATGAGATGGAAGATGACTTTATGGAACGCATATCCTCCCACTGAGAAATAAATTGATCCTGGGTCTCACATGCACTACAGAACATTAACTCCAAGGACACTAGGCTAGGGACTCATGTCTTTATAATAAAATAGCAAATTTAGTTGCAATCAAAGTTAAGGTGGGACTCTTCCCAGCGGCATATTCTTGGAATTTAATTTTGGACTTATGTTCAATAAGCATTTATTGAGTGCTTACTATGTGCCAGGTACTGTGCGGGATACTTTTACATACATAATGTCTTTTACTCCTGTGTTGTGAGTTTTCTTATCCACCGTTGGCAGAGGTGGTAAAGTGAGGCTAAGTAACTCATCCAGGGTTGCCCAGGGGATAAGTTGACAGATCCAAGACAAGGACATAGATATTTTGCTTCAAGTTCAGTATTTTTTTTATATTACCCTATTCTTGACTAATTGCTTTCAATTAAAAAATTGCAGTATATTAAATAACCCATATAAGCATGGTTGGATTATTCCTAGGAGGTAAAGGGCAATTGCCTCAGACATCTGCCATGATCTCTAGGGTTGCATTTTAGTGGAACTAAATTCAGTTTGTTCATTTCTACATACAGCAGCAGTCCATGACCCAAGAAATTCTATTTATATAAGTCCTGGTGTTTTGAGGTTTGACTGACCTGTTTTAGTTTAATACTGTCAATATATTTGGGTTTAACTTTGTATTGTTTAGGGGCTGCTAGGGCTTAAAGATATTCATTCTACACTGTTCTAAATGATCAACCCCTAAGAAAGTGGCTGATTATCAGTGGTTACTGCACACAGTTTATCTGTCCACTTAAGATGTACTTGGGCACGAAAGAGTGGGAAAGAATGGGTCATGACAAATTTTTAGCAAAACCAGTGGTGCTGAAAATATGAATGCTTGCCTAAATTTAGTAATTGGTCTTATCCTGAAATAGCAAGAGTATTATACCACTGCTTTTGTAAGCCTGTCTCTTTGGGAAAGAAATCATAGAGAGAAGATAAGCAGATATGTTTTTTTGTTTTTTGTTTGGTGGTTATTTCCTTAAAATCCAGCTCTAGAACAACAGCAGTCCTGGGGTGAGTCTCCTGACAGCTACTTGATTCATTCTAATGATGGTTTCTTTTGTTTCCCTTTGAAGTGGACGGGAGCTGGGAAGTGTGGAGCGAATGGTCCGTCTGCAGTCCAGAGTGTGAACATTTGCGGATCCGGGAGTGCACAGCACCAGCCCCGAGAAATGGGGGCAAATTCTGCGAAGGACTAAGCCAGGAATCCGAAAACTGCACAGATGGTCTTTGCATCCTAGGTAACACCTTTGGTTTAGCATCTTCAGTGTTTGTTCATAATATCAGTTATGCATCTCAAGAAAGGAAGCTACAGCCATTAATGTGGTTAAATGAGTTAGCAGAAAGAAGCCAAGTTGCTAAGGGCAAAAAGAAATTAGGTAAAAAGTGCAGAAAGGCAGACAAATGCATTTTAATAGAGATAGTATAAATACATATATTTTTTCACTGTGTATTCTGTAGATGTGTATAATTATTAATTTAATTCGATAACACCTTAAGAGAAAATACTTAAGAAAATATTTTAGATTTTTAGAAGCTATAATTTTTAATTTTGGCGAAATTCTGATACTGATCACTCCATGCTTATATTTCCCCCCAAGAATTTTGCAGCACAGTAAAGCATTTAATATATCTTTACAGACCATGGGTTCTGTGGCAGGGAACATGTGTTATGACTGTTATCTTAAAAATGATGGGGAAGGCCGAGCACGGTGGCTCACGCCTGTAATCTTAGCACTTTGGGAGGCCGAGGAAGGCAGATCACAAGGTCAGGAGTTTGAGACCAGCCTGGTGAATATGGTGAAACCTAGTGTCTACTAAAAATACAAAAATTAGCCAGTGGTGGTGTGCACCTGTAATCCCAGCTACTCGGGAGGCTGAGGCAGGAGAATTGCTTGAACCTGGGACGTGGAGGTTGCAGTGAGCTGAGATTGTGCCACTGCACTCCAGCCTGGGCAACACAGCAAGACTCCATCTCATATTTAAAAAAAAAAAAAAAAAAAGATTGAGGAAAGGAGAGTGATACCTGAGGAATTGGGTGGCTTTATATCGCATAGATCTGGCAGAGTAACAAGTAGAATGTTTGTTACCAAATTCTCAAGCCTTTGCTTTATTGCTGAGATTACATTATTACCATCACCAAGGGACTATCTGCCTGGGTTACAAGACATGGGAGGGTCAAGTAGAGTCAAAGAGAAATAGTTTTAATTTGGTTCTCTTCCTTATTTACTTTGTGATCTTTGGGCAAGTTGCTTAACCTCTTAACTTCTCTGACACTAATTACCGATTATGATACCCACATTTTAATATTATCAAGGCTAAATGAAAACATATTTGAATGTTGTATGGCACAGAGTAGGTACACAATTAATATGGATCTCTTCTTCACTCACCCACTCAGATGAGCCAAGGTGTATTGATTTTGCTGGGGTCTTTAAAAAACACAAGACTGAGCACTTTTTTCTCTAGAACTGTTTGCCTTCTTGGAAAATTCCTTGGGAAATACCCAGTAAAAAATACTATAGCTTCCTAATTTGTGATTTGAGGGAGATGCGTCACCTTTGCTTTGGGAAGATGTCGGTATGGAGGAAATATCTATATTTTTATATTTTATTTTTATTTTTCTGCCTCCGTATGACTGAGTACCCTTGAAGGCAGGCACCTGCTACCTGTTGTCTTTTCAAACTAAATCTGTATGGTTCGTACATTGGTTAAAATGATTAGTACATTGAAAAGAGCACTTCCTGATAGCCTACACTGCCTTTACTTGCTAGCATAAGCAGTGATTATCCTGCATGCATCAGATAAAATACAGGAGGTTGTAATGGAAGACCACCTACCCACTAGTTGTAGTTTGGGTATGCTCTCCAATAAATGCATACCAACCATTTGCCGCCTTCAAAAAGCCTACCTCCTTCCTAAACATAAGGAAATTGAACACAAGCTCAATAGAAGGATGTTTAAAGAAATGTGCTTCTCACCTCTCTTGAATACCACCAGATTTTTCTAAAACATACACTTGAGGTGTGACTGTTTTTATTTTGATTACAGGAAAATACAAACAGAACGCTTAGAAAACCACTCACATGTCACTAAAACTACACAGGGCCAATGTCCATAGGAAGAGTTGATTTAGTAAGCCAATGAACTGCCTAAAGCAACTGTATGTGCCTGGACAATGACCATGAGTGGCTTTAAGTAAAGAACTAAGCTTTTTGAATTTTACAAGTACATATACATCTGGTTAATTTTGTGTGTCAACCTGACTGAGCCATGGATGCCTATGTTTTTAAGTTAGTATACTTGGGCTGTGAATTTCATGTCTTCTAAAGAACCTTGAAGATATAACTATTTGGCTACTGGTTGTATTTTTTATAGTCATAGTAATAACCTTCACTATCAACCACAGATTGGACTTGCACTTGGGGAAAATCTATGGATATCAGGTTTCAATCTTAATTGACTAAGACTTAATCTTACAATTACTGATTGGAAACAGATAATGATTAGCTCTTAATATAACAAAGAATTGTTATCCAACACACAATTTTTTTTTTTTGCATTTGCTTTGCAATAGCTTGTCATTTATCAGTTGAATTAAGAGTTCTATTTAAGACTGAAAGCACTGAAAATGTACTAGCAAGCCTCAATCCTAACTCTGACATCTATCTGAGATGCTGTATTAGTCAGGGTTCTCCAGAGAAACAGAACTAATGGGATATGCACACACATAGAGAAAGAGTGCAATGGAGAGATAAAGATATTTATTATGACGATTGGATCATGTGAGTCTGAAGCCTGGCAAGTTCAAAATCTGCAAAGCCAGAGTCCTAGTTCAGGTCCAAAGGTTGGTAGGCTGCTGTGGAACCGGGAACATCTGGCAAGGAGCATTCTCTCATACTCAGGGGAGGCTTGGTCTTTTGTTCTGTTTAGGTCTTCAACTAATTGAATGAGGTCCACCCACATTATGGAGGGGCATCTGCTTTATTGAGTCTATGAATTTAAACGTTAATCCCATCTAAAAACACTCTCACATAACCATCTAGAATAATATATGACTAGATATCTGGGCACCCCATGGCCCAGTCAAGTCAATACAAAATTAACCATCACAGATGCATATGTACTTTTGTGAAATTAAAACAACTTAATCCTTTCCTATAGTGGAAATAGGAAGATAGGCTTAGAATGTGTAAAAAGATCTCTGTTAAATCTCCCCATGAGTTGAAAATGCTACATAATCCTTTTCTTTCTATTCAGTCTATTAATTTCTTCCATTTCCTTTTTCACTTCAGCATATTTTTTTCTAGCCTTCATTGTATGCATATTAGTATATTTGTCAAATGATAAGAGACTTTTGATGGCTATAGTGACTAAGATTTTTGAAGGAAAAAGGGTGAAGTCTATGAGATTATTGATATAATTGAGATATATTTGCATATCAGTAGGAAAGGGATGTGTTCATAAGAGCCCAACACCAGGATGCAGTCTGTCTTTTTAGATAGAAAGTGGCTACCGGTATCAGTAAAAATGAATAATATCAGGCATAATGGCTCGCACCTCTAATCCCAACACTTTGGAAGGCCAGGGCAGGAGGATCACTTGAGACCAAAAGTTCAAGACCAGCCTGGGCAACATAGCCAGACCTTGTCTCTACAAAAAATAAAAATTAAAAAAAATATAAGTCAGCCGGGCACAGTAGCTCACACCTGTAATCCAGCACTTTGGGAAGCAGAGGTGGGCAGATCACCTAAGGTTGGGAGTTTGAGACCAGCCTGACCAACACAGAGAAACCCTGCTTCTACTAAAAATACAAAATTAGCCGGGCATGGTGGTGCATCCTAGCTACTCGGGAGGCTGAGGCAGGAGAATCGCTTGAACCAGGGAGACGCAGGTTGCATTAAGCTGAGATCATGCCATTGTACTCCAGCCTGGGCAACAAGAGTGAAAGTCTGTCTCAAACAAACGAACAAATAAATAAATAAACATCAGCCAGACATGGTGGCTTATGCCTGTAGTTCCAGCTGTTCTGGAAGCTGAGGTGTGAGGATTTCCTAAGCCCAGGAGGCTGAAGCTGCAATGAGCCATCATCACGCTATTGCAGCCTAGTTGAGGCAACAGAGTGAGATCCTGTCTCAAAAAATAATAAAATAAAAATAACACTTCACTATCTCTTCAGGAAGCAATGAACAGCAATCCAGTTAAATGATGCCAACATCACTCTGAGCTTCTCACTGGTACTCTGTTGGAGTTCTCTTGGTGAAAATAGCTATGCTCTGAGGATCGAGCTCCAGTGAATGCTGGCTTTGATTAAAATAGCATTTGGGAACAGCTTTATGGAGCAGTAACTTTGTTGAAGGATCTAAGTCATATTACAATTTGGGAATTGTCTTCATCCTGACTTTCTTCATTGACATTCAACATGATCCTAAAGCAATTCCTCAATTTCCACCTTCTCTTGGAGTTTTCACAATGGCATTTCTTGGCTGTCAAATGACCTACAAGTCTTTGATTTTGCTCAGCCTTCAACAAAAGAATCTGGTTTTTCTTTGTTGTCTCTCAGGGCTACATTTCTCTTAAAGATGAAGCTGCCAGCTCTGAATGATCACTTTAATATCTGAGTATTATTGTTGCTTGTTTAGTTGTGATTGAAACAGAGAACCTTTAATGCTACACTGTCAAAGATGGCCACCCCTAGATGCTCTCAACAAGAAAAATAAATACTGCTGGCACACGGCGTCTTATGCCTGTTATCCTAGCATTTGGGAGACCCAGGATGGAGGATCACTTGAGGCTAGGAGTGTAAGACTAGCCTGGGTAACATAGCAAGACCCTGGTCACTACTAAGGAAAAATGGAAAAGTAACCAAGTGTGGTGGTGCATGCCTGTAGTCCCAGCTATTCGGGAGGCTGAGGCAGGAGGATCACTTGAGCCCAGGAGATCAAAGCTGCAGTGAGCTATGATTTCACCATTGCACTCCAGCCTGGGTGACACAGGGAGACTCTGTCACTTAAAAATTCAAAATTAAGTAAATGTCCCAAGACTGGTAAGAAGCAGATTAGGAAATTTTTGTCAATAACAGTGACTCCATAAATCTAAATTGCAAGCATAAACATGCAGCCTTTATACTAGAGTACTGCTTTTCCAGAGGAAAAAAGGTAATTATGCGGTATGACTGTCAAGAAACAAGATCTTGTAGAACCATATTTTCTGTGCTTGAACACCAGCATCAGGAAGTTCCCTGACCATTGGTCCTTTTCCTTGCTGAACAGAGCTGCCCCTGTGCTCACAGACCACACCCAGAGGGAAATAACCTGTGTATGCCTCATTGACAGGAAGAGAATGGTGAAAATGGTGAGGTGTTTAGTTTGATCCTGAGGAATAAGAGAAGCCAGCTCCCTTTCTCTTCACTCCAGCAGATATAAAACTAAGGGCATTGGCTTGAGAAAATTAAATGGGTATGCTTCAAAAGGGATTAGCACCTAGATGGTAGTGAGACTAAAGCTAGAGAAATGCCACAGGGGCCTGTAAGACAGAGGAGGTCTTCAAGGCTTAGCTTACCTGATAGCTAATCTCTTCCTCTTGTCAAGATGTAACATAGGTCAGTTCAACATTGACAGTTCAAAAACTGAAATATCACTAAAAAATGGTGATTTGTTTCTATTTCTGATGGCTACAGTGATAAGGAAAGTTTGAGTTGATGGTTAGGAAACTCCATCAAGGATAAAGACATCTACAGAATAGCAGGTTCAAATAAACATCCCTGAGCTACATCTAGTAATGTAACCACATTGTCTATTGAATGATCTACTTAAGTAACTTAGAGGAAGCACTTGAAAAGGTGAAACTGTAATCACAGGAAAGCCGTGTTTTCTTTGTTAAGCATTTTCTCTTGGACCATTCTAAACTTCATTGTTATCCATTACAGTAATTACCTGAGTTTCTTCCCTGTGTTTCCTAGGGCACTGAATCAGATAAATCTCATCCTGGAGAGAGCTCTATGCATCTAAAACAACTTACTTCTGTGCTACTGGTTTCATGAAGTACCGCTTTTGTATATAGGATTATAACAGATGAGTGCCCCTTTACCAAAACAAAACCTATTGATTCCTTTCTTTAGTCAGAGTCAGAAATCATACTTGACTCACTCTTAAACTTTTTGTTAGACAAGTTCATATTTCAGAACCAGCTGAACCAGCTGCGCTGCACAAGTGCTTAATTATAGCATAAACTCTCTAAAGCCAAGAAATGAAAATGGCATTAGCGAGATAACATACCAACACAGTGCATTTTCATGTGGCCATGAAGCATCCTACTGCTTGCTAATTCTCTCAAGTGCTTTTAATTTATATGACATAGTAGGTGCTCCATTTTACATAAAGACTTTTTCCTAGCAATACTCAATAGTTTGCTTTTCTGCATAACAATTGATTAATTCAGAATTTGCTTTCATGTATACTGCATAGCAAATGTGGATATAATATTGCAGACCCACAGGAGTCGTAAGAATGTAGATTTGGGCACACGCGGTGTCATTAGCAGCTTAGCAACAATCCCTTCCCCATGCCCCAATAAACACTTTCCCATTATGGGACCCAATATGAAGACCAGTGAGGAACAAGCTTTAACAAGACAGAGTGGAGTGGCTCAGGACTGAAGTTTCCATTATGCTTAATTAAAAAGAAAATAAAGCAGAGATGGTGCAATATTCATGTGTCTTAGTGAAGTCTTTAAAAACAATTTTTTTACAAAGCTAGAACTGTCATTATTGTGCCTCTTGATGGGCATTTGCACTCAAATGCCATATCCTGAGTGGATTGGGCATAAACAAGATCAAGAATAAAATACATGCAACAAATTACCATAATGCTTCTCCCTTTGTTACCCGCCCACTATTGACTTTTCTGTTTATATGCCTCCTTAACGAAAAGAAAAGACATCTGATTCTTTTTTTGAATGTGATCTCCCTTTTCAATGAAGACTGGCCTTCATCCATTGGTTTATGATTGATGTATATTTCATAAGCTATAAAAACCCTGTGGCCTTTCTTACCAACCTGGTCTGAAACACTTAAGATGCCTTTTTTCATCCAGGAAACTTTTTCTGTTGTCACCATCTTCTCTTTATTTTGTCATGGATCTATGCTACAGGTACATAGCCAGGACTGAGGAGCCTAGGTAAAAAATCCTTTCTCAGCTAATAGAAATGAAGGCAGTTATTCTGCTTGTCTTTGTCTTCCTCTCCTTCCACCTACTTTTTCCATTGCTACCCACTCCCCTCCCCCCGACCCTGGCCTACAACATATTTCAATATGTACTTTTCCACTATACTTGCATTCTTTTGGTGAAATTAGACAAGAATTGCTATGTAGCACTTCAGAAATACAGTCTCTGCAAGGTTGTTTCTCTCAAGCGCATCTTAACTTTGTTCATTTTATGAAAGAAATCGAAATAAAACCCCTCCACTGTAAGCAAGGGCTCTAAAACTGAATTTGGGCAGCTGGAGAGCAGGATGTATGTACCTCCAGATCATATTACTTAGAGAGCAAGGAAAAAGACTAAAGCAAAACAAAGTAAAACAAACACAAACCCAAGAAAACTACACAAGCAGATAAGGACAAGTCCCTGTGATGCTGTAAACTGGAGACAAACCCATTAGGAAGCTTAAAAATATTTCTTAAATTATAATCTTAGGACCAGATCATTGGTGAGAGTGCAAATCCATAACAAAGAAGACTTTTATAGATGACATCCCCGAGAAACACTGAACTGGGAACTGTTGGAAGGTACAGAGGTCGAGCTTCAGAGAGGCGGGCCCAGGTTGGGCCTGCGTTGATCTGGCATTGAGAACACAGGCTAAACAGCCTTCAGAGCTCCTCTGTGACTGAGTTGAAACCAGCTATTCTCTTTTTGAGGTACTCAAAATGGACAGGAACCTAGAATTGGAAGAAATGAATGAAATGAGCCTGTTGGATGTGAATATTCCCCCCTTAGGTGAATGATAGGTTGAATTCTCAGGGTTCTGCAGTGAGATTGTTTGAGTTTGAATTCTGATCACAATACTTTGAGCAGGAGCACCTTGAAAAACTGTCTTAATTTCTCTAAGCTTAAATTTTCTCACCTATAAAATAAAAATGATGACAGTGTCTATTACAACGGTTCTTTGTGAGAAGATAAACTAATCTGAGTAAAGCATTTTCACTCCATAGTAAGCACCCCATTATACAAAATAGTAATAACTATAGGGGATGTGTGTGTGGTATTTTGTTTTGTTTGAAACAGAGTCTCACTCTATTGCCCAAGCTGGAGTTCAGTGGCACAATCATAGCTTACTGTAGCCTCAAACTCCTGAGCTCAAGTGATCCTCCCACCTCAGGCTCCCGAAGTGCTAGGATTACAGGCATGATCCAGTGTGCCCAGCACATGTGTGTGTGTTCTAATAAAAGAATTCTTGGGGCAGAAAAAATTATGTTTTCTATGTTCTTCAAGAGTAGCAACAGCGTGATACTTTCTATATTCCATTAAAACTTTCCCTAATACATCTGGTTAAGATAGTATCTAATGAAATAAAATATACTTATCATTAAAATCTATAGAAGACATTCTTTATACATTCATTACATCCTTTATACAAACCATTCTTGAGCAGTAATTTGAGAAATACTGTCAGTTGTCAAAGAGTTTAGGAGAACTCTAACAGTTCACAGGGACTCTTAAACTTTCTGTCAGACAAAAGTATCAATATCCTTTCCTAGAACTTCTCATAAGTAGCTGAATGAACTACTCTCCATTGGCTATCCTTCCTCTGCTCAGATGGTAGGATTTGGTCCGAGAAGGTGACAGACCAAGGGAGCTATAAGGTCTCAATAATTTCTAAAATTGTATGATTATAACCAACAGTTAAAAACAGCTCAAAGTCATACACTGTTGTGCACACCTATATAGCCCCAGCTATTCTAGAGGCTGAGGCAGGAGGATCACTTGAGGCCTATAATTCAAAGCCTGTAGGTTCAAGGCTATAGAGTGCCATGACTGTGCCTGTAAATAGCCCACTGCACTTCAACCTGGGCCACACAGCAATACTCTGTCTCTTAAAAGTAAAAAAAAAAAAAATTTTAATGGAGTCCGGA
>NW_016107320.1:10581614-10596210 GCF_001604975.1 Cebus imitator
TTAGTAATGATTGATATCCAAGATCCCTTTCAGTCAGGATGTTTCCAAAATTTTGGCTTTCTGTCATATAAAGCAAACTCTCTTCATTTCATTAGTTCTGTAAATTATAAATTTTACATTTGCAGTGTAATTAATCAGGATTCGACAGCATAAAACCCTGGGCAAGAAATATTAGTCTGGACTAGAGAAAAATTTAACGTCTGAGATCATAGAGTGGTTTGGCTATAAAAGAAGTGACAAGAACCCAATCAGGGCAGTGATTTAAAACTGAGTAATCTACTGTTGTAAAAAACCCACTGGCCTCTGGGGTGTGCTGAACAAGCCAAATTAATAGAGATAAATGAAACCTCTTTGTTTTGATGCCACCTTTTCTCTTTAAATTACAAACTAAATACACAGCTCTTCAAGATCATTATGAAAGGTGATAAATAGCATAAAAATAATGATAATGTCTATTGATGATGTTAGTATCAACTTCATTAACCCTGCCCTCCCCCTTTCTCCAGAGCTTCAGTGCTGTGAATAAGAAAATACCTGGCCTTGCTTACATGTGTTTAGTACAGAACAATGTTAGCGTTCAGCAGAATGGAAAATTGCCATGATCATTCAGAAAGTTATCACAAGGTACTAAAAAGAGCTGTAAACAAGGAGTCAGGAGTCCTAGTTCCCAGTTCAGAACTTTTGTTAACTAGTACGTTAACTTGGGCAAATCTTATAATCTTGCATCTTGTGTCTGTAACTGTAAAATGAGTAAATTTGGCAAGAAGATCACTAAGTTTTATTTTAGCTTAAAAACTTGAGATAGATACACACATCTCTCTGTCTCTCTATCTGTATATACATATACACATACACTACATAAGCACATTAAAATAGATACACATGTAAAACATGAACATAATACATTGCAGCTATATATTTACCAGATTCCAGATATTATATGTACACACACA
The DNA here is from genome assembly GCF_001604975.1 of Cebus imitator. NCBI lineage: Eukaryota > Metazoa > Chordata > Mammalia > Primates > Cebidae > Cebus > Cebus imitator. Next base: position 10,582,568 of record NW_016107320.1, read on the forward strand.
TATTATATATATATATATATACACACACACACACACATTATATAATATGAAAATAATACCACTGACATTTCAGTGACTTCAGATTATGTGTTTTTTAATGAGTTTTGAGGAGAAGTTTATTCTAATTCATTTGCACCTAAAATCAGCCATTTGAGTCATTATTACATGAAGTGAGTTGGGTAACTTTTAGATGTGAAACAAATTGCCCTACCCCAACAAAACAAGTTGCTGGCCTCAACTAGGGACTGACTTATCAAATCCAGCTTCTTTAGCATTGCACTCCAAACTCCTCATCGAGAAGCCACAATGTCCTATGAATTCGTGTAGGACATAGGAAATTGATGTATCTCGACTTTGTAATATTTGTGATTGAAATTATATACACTGTATAAGGCTTAACAGTTCCTATTCACCTGACAGATATTTATTGAGTACCTACTATATTCTATTTATTGTTCTAGGTACTGGAAATAGATAAACAAGGCAGATGTAGACCCTATGTACAGTTAGTTTGGTCGGCAATGTTAGATAAATGTTTGGGCTAGTGTGAGGACTAATGAAGCTGAAAAACAATTTAGAAGTCGAGGGTCCTCAATTTATAATTTCCCTTTAAGCATTTTTTAATGAGTCAGGACTCATAGCCTCATATCAGTTAAGTATTTTCTTAGTCATCATAACAAACTCTCCCAAATCTCAACCCCCACCATCTTCCCTCTCCAAACTTCCCTACCTCCCTCCTGAGCAATTTAAAGAACAACCCTTGACACAGCAGGAAGCCACTGTGACCCTCTGGGCAAGGCTGGCACTTACAAATAGGATTCCTTTTTTATAACTGTATTGAGTTATCGTTGACAGTTAAAAATTGTATACATTTAATTTGCACAGCTTGATGATCTGATCTGTGTGCTTGTACAATAGTTGCCGCATCAAGCTAATTAGCATATCTATCACCTCACATAGCTCCTATTTTTTTTTTTAAACTGCATGTGTGGTGAGAACCTTTAAGTCTTGCCCTCTTAGCATATTTGAAGTACACAGTACAATATTGTTAATGGTAGTCACATTGTTTCACATTAGATTTCTAGGACTTCTTTATCTTGCCTAATTAAACTTTATACCCCTTGACCAATATCTCTCCATGTCCTCCATCCCAGCCTCAGCCCTTGGCAACCACCATGCTACTGTCTGTTTCTATGAGTTTGGTATTTTTAGATTCCTCATTTAAGTGAGATCAGATACTATCTATCTTTCTGCATCTGGCTTGTTTTACTTAGTATATTCTCCAGGTTAATCAGTGTTGTTGAAAGTGGCAGGATGGCCTTCTCTCTTAAGGTGAATTATATTTCATTATGTGTATATACTACATTTTCTTTATCCATTTATTTATCAACAGGCATTTAGGTTGTTTCCATATCTTTGCTATTGTAAATCACATGGCAGTAAACATGGGAATGTGGATAGCTCTTCAATACATTAATTTCATTTTGATATTTTTAAATGATTTTAACTATTTGAATATTACTCTTGCCTCAGCAATTATCATGACATTAACCAATACATGATTCTCTTAAATTATAGAATCTGGACATTTTTTTGTTCTGTTTTGAATATATACATATATATTTCTATTAAATGGAAGGTAGGGGATCAAAGCAAAAGAATTCATAGGCTAGAAAAAGGACTTTCTTATGCATCTTCCCTTGGAGCAGAAGCAGAGTTGGAAGCATTGCATTTTATCATTTTGAGGCTAATTATTGATAAAAATGTCTTATAGATATGGGCTTAAAAGTGTTTGCAGTGGTCCAAGAGATATTTTTCTCTGCATATTCATCACAAAAACAAACTAACACACATGGAATCAGTAGGAATGGATAGAAATCACAATGAAGTTGGTATCAATCTAGAAGTTTCAATGATTGAGCTCAAAAGTAAAATATGCAAATTCATTAAGCACGCTTATTTGTCCAGGCCACCCCCAGTTTGAAAGAAAAAGGGGGAAGACTATATCTTCTAAATGCACATTAATTATATGCTTTGACTAAGGGCAGTTCTGGAAGGTCATTGTTATCAGAAGTGACAGCCATGAGCCATCTGTTTTGGTACCCTCCTGACTTAATCTAATTAACATGATGGGATCTTGAACAATGCATAGGTAGAAGATGTCAATAAAACAGTTTTTCATTTACTAATGTGCATCTCAACTCATAGGACTTGTTATTTAGGTGGGTGTTTTTGCCATTCAGCCCTGGAATCCCACTAATTACTCATATTTCTCTGGGGAAACCAGCGATTTCTCTAACAGACATCACCAATTGGAAAATTCCAGGAGGAATCTCTAAAAAGTTAATATTTTCTGTGCTTGTCCTCCATAAGTATGCTCAGATTGCATTTTAAAAGGGGTAATAGATCTTGTGATGTCTATACAGGCTGGAAAGCTATAGGGAGTGGGGTTGGAGTGAGAAAGCAAGAACTGAACTAACCCAGTAATAAGTGGAATAAATATGGCCTCTGAAGAGTCATTGCTGAGCAAGATCTTTAAAAATGAGCTGAAAAGAAAAATGCAATAAGGTAACTAAAAAGTGTCAAAGCTAGAGATGTGTTATATTTTATGCTCTTTTGATATTTCTGCATTTTTAATCACTGAAATAGTTTTAGGATGTATACAAGAGCTGGAGGTTGTTTTCCTGCATGTTCTACTACCTAAATGAACTTTGAACACTCAGAGGAGAACAGAATCCCCACTTGTCATTGTCTCCCTGACATATTCCAGCGTAGCACTGTTGCCAATGCAAAGCAGGCCTCATGTTTGTCTAATTATCCTTCACTGCTAATACAAGGCCTATCTGCCAGGCCCTGGGATTTCCTGCAGCCTTGGACAGCATTCAGAGGGCATAGCACCAGCTCTTAATTATTTCTAGTTACGGGGGGAGAGGAAAAGCATCAATACATGAAATACACTGACAATCAATAACCTCAATCTCTCTTCTACCAGTCAGCAAATAATCAAGCAAATAGCTCTTAATTTCATCCCCCTTTCGCTTTTTCTTGCTGTGACTCTGTGGTCACAGTGTCACACAAATAAGCATTTAAATATGATTTACATGTTAGAGACCCATAACTGACAATGATTTTTTAAAGTATAAAATATATCAAATGAACATTTGTGATATTAATTTTTGGAAAAAAACACATCGTGTTTTTGTTACTATAAGTAAGACAAACTGTCAGAGAGGGACACAATGCCTGAAAATGGAGTAATCTCCAGAGATTTCAGGAAATAATCAAATTGATCTTTGCCATGGAGTCAGGAAACCTTTCTACAAGGGCTTCCCAAGGTGACGCAACAGCCTGGATAAAAGCTTTGAATTGACCCTGGAGAGAGTCAATAGATTTATCAGACTAGTGCATAGATTTTTACTGAGGTGCTCCAGAAATTAAGTCATTTCTGGCACAATGGGACCAGTAATGCAAGATCATAAAGGTAGGCAGAACAGCTGGCCACAACTCGGAGGCAATGTGCAGTGATGGTAGATTCTTGCACACTAACACTAGAGAATTATTGCAACACATAAGGAAATAAGCCAGAGAATAGATAGAAAAGGCAGACTATTCCACAGACTTCAGAATCAACTCCTAAATCATTTAAAAGTACAAAGTATATGGAGGGTAAATTAAAATACAAAACAGTTAGCAAATATGTTTTTGGGGGTGGCAAAGGTTTCAAAGCATATGATTTATGAAAAACAAAAAAAGTGGTCTTTGGAAGTAAAACTATGGTATATGACTAGTCTAGCGAAATTAAAAAAAGGTAAACATTGATTGTAATGATGCATTTGAATTGCTACTGGGAAGAGAGTTGCTGTCCCACTGGGTATTTAGTCTACATTTAAGCAACCCTACTAACTGAATCTTAAAAATGACATAGACCCAGGTATCAGGCAGATCTGTGCAGTATTCAAAACTAATGAGAGAGGATTTCAAGTAATCACCACCTATAGATTTTGAGGAGCAGCCCTCTGTCTGCAGCCCTCACTCTGTGGTTGGAGATGAACCCATCTGTCCACAAGTGCCATCTCCCCCCAGGCCTGCTCTCTGCAGTCCCAGGGATGTGGGCTGCATGCAGCTGACCACATTTGTTCTCTAGCAGAGGCTGGATGTGGGTGGATGTGTAGGGATGAGGATATAAATAGCTCCTAAGAACAATGGATACCATGGAAATGCTTCAGGAGCATGGAATATAAAAAAGGAAGCAAGAAATTAAAGGTGAAAAAGAAATGAATCATCACCAAAAATAAAAAGTAGATTGTTCTCTGTCCATCATGTAGATATATACCTCCCTCTCTCATATACATACAGGCAGACACAAAGCAATATGTGCCTTACAGTACTAAGTGACAAAAGCAGATTACAGAATATATAAAAGACAATTCCACGTTTGTGTAGGTAAAAATGACAAATCACTGGAAATTTTATGTAGTCTCATATCTATAAAATCATAGGGGATAAAGACGTAGGCTTGTATATATAAATTAACCTTAACAGTGGTTATCCCTTGGTGCTGGAATTATTCCTTTTATCCCTTTGTGATTATCTATATACGTATTTTTTTTATTTTGGATGCAGCAACTGCCATGTAACTGTGTAAATATAAAAATGAAATAAAATGAAAAAGGTAAAATGTGACCATTTAAAACACTTAAAAATGTTTGCATTTTAACTTGTAAATACACAAAAAGATGGTGAGACTGAGTTATAATTTATCATCAATTTCCATTTACTCAGAAGGTTCCAATCAGTATATGTTAGAACCTGGGAAAACTGCTATGATTTTTTTTTTCCCCAAACTATAGCTCAGCTTCCACTGGCTCAAAATTGCAACATCTCTCACCTGCAAGATATAGGAGAGACCCTTCTAAGGCCATTTGTATACCATAGCTAGCTACCCTAAGGCCTCTTAGGGAGGCAGAGACTAAAACTGACCACACAGATTTCAGATGTGTTGCCTGGAAGTGATCGTAATCACAAAAACTCAAACCTCAAATGATCAAGATCTCTTGGAGTAGGGCCCAGGTATGAGTATTTGTTTAAAAATCTCCCCAGGTGATTCTAATATGCAGCCAACATTAAGAACCATGACCCTAATGGATTAATTTACTAAGGGTCATTTGAACTTGTCCTTTGGAGAGAGGTAAAATTAAAGCAGTCTCTCACCCTGAGCCTTGTGAGAAACTGATTATGCAAACAGAATAAAAATCATAGCACACAGAGTGGGTACTTCTTGGAAAGTTAGTGAAGTCAGTGGGTAGCCCTCTCTTGTGCTTACTGTAGACCAATCTCAATCAGATATTTCTTGGGAAAATGCTCTAAGTTAGCAGATTCCTGTCAAGGTACCATTATTTTACAAAACACGGCAGAATCAAATTTTGATGCTAATGCCAGACAACTAAAGCTCTCTTGGGCACCAGAGGTTTCCAGCCATTTCCATAGGAGGATACACATTGATACGAGACATGATGGACTCTAGCACAACAAGTCCCACTGTAGAGCAGTGACCATTTGAATAATTTTTACTCTGCTTTAGGACATCATTGTGAATGGATTCTTGTAGAATGTGAAGGCAAGGGAGCCCGCATCCTGGCCCCTGCCCTACTTTTTAACATATCAGAAAACTGAACTTTTGCTTTGCGTTGCTCTCATAATAGCAGAGGCCGGGACTAGATACAAGTTTTAATGTGTATTCAAGAATCCCCCAATTTCACTAGAATTTCTTATTTGGAGTTGTGACTTCTCTCCAAGCAGCAGCACAAACAGGCATTTTTTTTTTTAACTCTGATGATGATCATGATAATCCTAACAGGTTGAAATTGTGTCATTAGCTATCGTTTATTACATTTATTGATGACAAACATGTGCTAACCCTATGCTGCATGGATTTCCAGTTATCATGCATAATCATCAGTAGCAACCTTTAGTGGGAAGTTTTATTCCCATTTTGCTGTGAGAACACTGAGGTTACACAGAACAGAGACAATTGAAGGTTTAAATCCAGTTCTGATCCTGAGTCTACTAATGCCATCAAGCCACAATGCCAATAACAGTGACTCCAGAGCTAGGTGAGAGGGGGAAATGCCTCACTCATGCCCCATGTGCCCTTGTTGCCCTTGATGCCCTTGATTTCTGTGTCTCAAGTCCAAGTCCACGGCCCTGGGCTTTTCAGCCACAGTCATTCATTCATTCTTTCAGAGCTCTACCTGATAGAACTCTACTACTCCAATATTTTCATAGCCTGGCTATATTAGATTTATTTTTCTGGGGCGTAGTTATATATCTCACCCTGTTTTTAATGGAGTTTCATTTTGTTCTCCAACGTAATCTTTGTTCCTGTGGTTTAGAAGAAAGAAAATACTGTTAAGCTCAGTCAGAGTTCTAAACAGATGTTCTACATGTCTCCTTGTGTAGTTGTAGCAATGTATCACTTTCAGACATCTCAGCCTTGGCCTGCCAGCCTCACTCTGCCCCATGCCAAATGCTTTCAAGTACCATGCAATAAGCAAAAACTGAGGCTAGCTTAAAACCACCAGTCATTTTATTCTGATTCTTGAATGCATTAGCATCTGGACTTCGGGAGGGACCACCTGCTCTCAGGAACACTAGTGCTGTCACATCTGTTCAGTAAGGGAAAAGCAAATGTTCTCTGTTTTAAGAAATCTGACTATGGTCATATCGATATAAACAAGTTATTACTTTTATAAGGATTTTTCTTTTTAAAGAAAGATTTGGCAGAAATTACCTTTTACCATCTCACTTTGCTTTTCTATTTTAAAAAACAGTGGCCCAGGCTAGGTGTGGTGACTCACGCCTGTAATCCTAGCACATTAGGAGGCAGAGGTGGGTGGATCACCTGATGTCTGAAGTTCTAAACCAACCTGACCAATATGGTGAAACTCCATCTCTACTAAAAATACAAAATTAGCTGGGCATGGTGGCACATGCCTGTAACACCAGCTACTCGGAAGGCAAGGCAGGAGAATCGCTTGAACCCAGGAGGTAGAGGTGGCAGTGAGCCAAGTTCACACCACCGGACTCCAACCTGGGCAACGAGAGCGAAACTCCATCTCAAAAAAAAAAATGGTGGCCCATTTCCAGGAGTGTGATTTCCACACATCTTGTGAAAGTTACTTCCACAACAAATCAGATGGCAAAACACACTGGAGCTGCATTTATAGCACACTGCATTCACATAATACAAGAGTATTCTGTAGAAACCATGTTAAATGCAGTAATGAGTTAGCATGAGAAAGAGTCTATGGAGAACTCAAGAGAGCTGTGTTGATCTGCCTGGGAGGGGTGATGGTGCAGTCAGTCAGATAATATATAAGTTTTCAAATGTGTACTGTGCCGGATTTGCTTCAGTTAAAAACATAATCCAAAATGACAATCTCACCTAACGCACCTCACCTTCAGGTAAACAGAGAAGTGGATTGCATGGGGTCCCTCTACCACTGTGTGAGTCTGTAAATGATTAGCAGCAGCCTGGACCCCTGTCTACCCATCTGATTAGACAGTGCCTGACTGGACAGTGCCTCATCTAAACCCTAAGAAGGGACTAATGAGAAGGCGGAAACACCATGCAGATCTTCTGGAATCTTGGCATAGTGTCTGAAGGGCAGTCACCTTGGGTTCCTGCCCTGTCGTGGAGTTGTGTTACCAGGTCGGGGGAATGGGGAGAAGAGGGACTGTGGTGTGACACAGAATAAGCCACAGAGGCCCAGTCTCAAGGTGACCTGTAAGATTAGATCATTTTAGTGATGGGAGATGGGACAGGAGACAGTGAATGGGGGACACTGGGGGCACTGAGAAAATTCCTCAGCTGAGCTCTGACTCCTTTGGCCCTGCTGAATGCCTTTTCTCTTTATCTACCTCATCTGATGGGTGCACTGCTAAATCCGTGATTATAAAATGACACCTTTTCCATCAAGAGAGATGGAACAGATTTTAGCAGATAATGGAGATGCAAAGCAAACAAAAAAGAGTGATTTCTTAAAAACAAAGCTCTAATGCGTTCACTGTGCCACACCCATACCTGATAAGAATGGATAAACAGGCAGAGTTGGGGACTTTTTAATCCAGGCTATGTTTACTGCAAACCAAGGCAGGATCCCATTAAATATTTATCTGCTGGTTCATTTTTCTATCATCCAGAGTGAAATGGCATCCCTTACCTGAGCAGGCTTCTGGTCGTATATGATACAGTGACAGGCTGAAAGCTCACTGCTCTCCTGATGCTGATAAGAATCTAGCAAACACAACAGAGAGAAATGCTAGTAAACCCACAGGAAAATAAATTTTTAAATGATGAAGTAATCCTATTTTTTTTTTTTTATTTTTCAAAAGAGAACATTTTTAAAAAAAAATAGAATGAAAAAAACTATGGACAGTACCATTCCTGTTGTCCATAAAAATGGAGAAAATGTTTTATTTATAGAGGTACATACAAAGTGATACAGAAAATATATCTGCTCCATGTAAATTTATTAAATGCAACTTTCTTTTTCTCTTTCTTTCTTTTAGATAAAAAACCTCTTCATGAAATAAAACCCCAAAGTAAGTTATTTTTCTTCTTGTGAATATAATTTATTCTCATATTTGCTGCCTTGCTGTTGTATTTGTTCAGGAGCTGAGCAGAACTGAAGTTCCTATGAAAGATCCAGGGCTTTTGGGGCCTCTCCTCATTGAGTTCAGAGTCACATATCAGAGGTTTAAATCCAAAAGGAATATGCACACCCCTCTCCTCCCTCCCAGTAAAAGTAAATCTCTCCTCTTGATTCTTTCTGCCTCTAAGTCCATTTCTCTGCAAATGTCATCTAGGATTCTTATTTCTGAAGAGATTTGTCACATCAAAATTAATAAATATTTGTCAGTACACGCTTTCTTAGAGCAGCCTTGGGCAAAAGCCTGACTACAGGTCTCTCCACCTAGCAGGAGGAGGGGGTGCACCTGAGAGCACAAACCCAACATCTTATCTCCTGTGGAATCCATGGCAACTGGGCAGATTAGGACCCAGAACTACATGGTGAAATAATTATGAGCTGAGGATTGGGATGTTGGTACTGGCTTAGGCTCTTTGTCCCAGGCTTGCTTCCCAGAGAGGTCTTTGCATTTTCTTCATTTTATGCTTCCTGTAGAGTTGGAGAGAGGAGATGGCTGGAATGGCTAGCAATACGGCATGTGACCTTATGTTCTTTGGTATCACCTTTTAAACTTCCCAATTTCCAGGGTGTCTCAAGAAAAATCAGAATTTAAGGTGGAGGGTTTTAGGATCCAGGAATCTCTATTTTTCAGAGCTCCTCAGGTGATTCCAAGGTGCAGGTGAGGCTGAGAACCATGGTCTTGGAAACATGTTTCTCAAAAGATAGATCAGAATCCACATGCATCAGAATCTCAGGGTGCGGCCAGATCTTGTTAAATTAAATCTGCACCACCTCAGGACAGAATAAGTAAATTTGAATTCCAGGTTGACGACCTCCTAAGAGTCTATGTGTTCATATGTTCCCCAAATCATTCTCATACATCAGAAATTTGTGAAGCATGCTAGGGAAAGTTCAAGATACTGGAGCAATATTAATACAGCTCTCATCAATAGAAGATTAAACAACTGCCTGGCTGGTTTGGTTTGCAAAGCTTGTGAAAGATGTCCCTGCCTAGCATCGCTCATTCTAGTATAAACTGAATGACTTTTGATCTTTTAAATCCTAGGGTATTAAAATTCAAAGAGCTTGGAAGAGTTAATAGCTACTATGAGCTAACTTCTTTGAGAGAATTAAGACCCTGTGAGAATAGACAGAAATAGGTACCTTGGGACAGGGGGTCACAAGACATGAGGGAAAAATCCAGTAAAGCCATTTTGTTCCTATTTCCTGATGTTGCTTCAGGAAGGCTGGAGATACACAGGCATCATTACTTGCAGAGTCAGAATTTTGGAAAACAACAAAAATGAACATTTAAACTTCTTTCCCTGCTGTCTGCTGCCCATTTTTTTTTTTAAATCATTACTACTTAAGTATTGGCTCTCTGATACCGTGCTTGTTTGACTTTGAATTTATGGGAAGACCGAGTTTGGGGTTACCTGCCTGTGTGTGTTCATGTGACTGTGCATTGAGGGAGAGAGAAACAGGTCACTGAATATTTGGCCTGCACTTGTGTCAAGACTCTCAGGATGACAGGTAGAGTAAGGGGACTCTTAACTTTCTTGTGGCCACATGGTGCATGCTGTCCACTGATTCTGTCATATAGCACAAAAAAGATCATAGGTATCCGTGTGGTGGCCAATGTGAGAGTTACTTAGAAATGCATGTGTGTGTGTTTTTAAAATTAATTTCATGCTTAGTTTGTGAGTCCTGTGCCATCCTAATTTGGTTACATCTGTACTTCCAGCCATAAACCCCACAGAAGCTATTCCCAGTCCTTAGGGACTTCAGCATTAGTTTTTGCTTGGGGTTCTCGCTCCTGAGCACCATGCTTAATTGCTGGATACTGCAACGGAATCGCTTAAACTGTTTTGTGATTTCTCTAAAAATAAGGCCTTAGAGAATCAATGTGATTGCAAAAGGCTCCCAGAGGAATCCATTCGGGGTTCTGTAAGCTGCATGGTTAGGAGTGTATTATACAAATTCAGGCTGCAGTTGTTCAGTGAAAGAGGGGCTTAGTCTGAGACTACATGAATCATCACTGATGCAAAATCAAAGTCAATTATGAAGATAATTGAGAAACAACCTGTGCCTATATATAGCTGTACACATGATCTTCCATAAGGCCTGGCAGATAGAAAACATCACTCAGAGCTCTGCATAGAGTGCCCCACGAGCACGCAGGCAGAGGCACAAGCTTAGAGTTGTGGGGAGGTATAAAAAGAAAGGGAAGTCTTAAGATATCTGTTGGCAAATCATAATGACAAACTGGGGAAAATAGGTGCACTGCATAGTTCGTGAAAGCACTTATTGTAAATGAGATAATTTAATCAATTACGTTTCCTAATGTACTAAACCGAATGTTTCATTTTCTGCTTCTGCACATCTTAAATTATCTTCAGGTGCTTTATGAGATTTAATCATAGTTAATAGAAACTTCATTACCATCAAATGTGCTTTCAATAAATGTTGTGTAACAATGTCAGGAGGTACGGTAAAATGTAGTAGGTTCTGAATGGCAAACACGCACCCCCAGAGTCAAACTGAAAAATGGTTGCGTTCAGACAATAAGACTCCTTGGAGGGTTGGAGTATGCCATTTTCTGAAAGGCTGTGAGCTTCTGAGTAGCAGCTGGTTTGGTACGTTTACCTGAAGGGTTGAAAAGGATTTAGCTTTTCCCTGGAAAATAACTCATATTACACAGTCTCTCTGTGTCTCCTTTCCATGCAGTTGTGTACCTAATAGAGATTAGTCCTCAGCATAAACTCAGTTAATAGTTCTAGAGCCGGCTACCTCCAGGACTTTTTCAGTTGAATATGTACTAATAACCTTACTCTCAACTTTTTCAGAGTTGAATTTATCCTTCTCTCTCCCTGTCTTTAGTGCATTCCTCTTCCTATCTTCTCTATTTCAGGGAACAGTATACCATCGACACAGTGTGTAGGGCAGAAACTTGGAAAGCCTCCTAGATCTTTCTTAGGGATCTAGGCAGGAAAAGGAAGATTTCCTTCATCTCCCTTTCCCTGCTTACTACCCAATAATTCATCACAATCTGACTGTTCTGCCACCTACTAGATTTCAAGTTCATCAGCCTATCTCCATCTCCACTCTGCTCAAACCCATCCCTTCCTTCCTTCAGCAACTTACTGAGTGCTTACCTTGTGCTAGGAGGTGTTCTGGGTGGTGGAGAATCAACACTGAGCAAAACACATGCAGTTTCTCCTTCTATCAAGCCCACAGTGTTAGTGAGGAAGGACAGGAATAAACAAACCAGAAAATGCATAGTGCTAAGTGGACTGGAGATGGTGGTAAGTGTTAGGAAGAGAAGCAGAACAGACTGGGGGCTCAGATAGGGTCAGAGGGAGTAATGCTTTTTGATGTGAAGAGTTCAGGTGTGCCTATAATAAAGTTATGTCATTGGGCATGGTGGCTCACTCCTGTAATCCCAGCACTTTGGGAAGCCTAGACAGACGGGTCACTTGAGGCCAGGAGTTTGAGACCAGCCTGGCCAACATCGTGAAATCTCGCCTCTACTACAAATATTAAAATTATCCAGATGTGGTGGTGTGTACTTGTAATTCCAGCTACTTGGGAGGTTGAGGCAGTAGAATCACTTGAGCCCAGGAGGTGGAGGTTGCAGTGAGCCGAGATTGCAGTGAGCCAAGATTGTACCACTGCACACCAGCCTGGGCGACAAGAGTGAGACTCTCTTATCTCAAAAATAAAATTAAAAAGTTGTGTTTGAGAAGAAACCTGAGGGGAAAAAAAACAGGAAATAAATGTTCTAGGTAGCTGGAGGATGAGCAGACAAGGCAAAGGGAACAGCAGGGCACAAATGCTATTAGGTGGAAGTTTGGTTGGAGTCGGAGGGATGGCAAGGAGACCAGGATGTCTGCAATAGAATCAGAAGTGAAAAATAGTAAGATCAAAGAAGCTGGGTGAGGGAAGAAAACTTCAGAGTTTATTATAGGCCGCTGTAAGGACTTTGACCTTCACTCTGAGGAAGCTGGGAAACTATCCAGGGTTTTTATTCAGAGTGACATGATCTAATATATTCACAGATAAACTCTTAACTAGTGGGTCGAGTGTAAACCTATAGGGAACCAGAGCAGAAGCAAGGAGATCTGTCACAGTGACCTATTATAACGATAATCTGTCACAATACCTGGGTTTTTAGGGTAATCTGGCTTTAAGATGATTGTTGTTTGAGCCAGCTATATAGAGACAGGAATTGTAAAAATGGGTCATATTCTGGATGTCTTTTGAAGGCAGAGGCAAAAGGATTTTCTGATGTATCGGGTATAGAGTACAAGAGAAAGAAAAATGTTATGGATGATTCCAAAATTTTGGCTATGCAACTGGAAGAATGGAGTTGGCCGTTATTGGTATGGGAAAAAACTTGGCATAGCAAACCTAGAGGAAGAATTAGGAGTTCAGTGTTATAAATTGTAAATTTAATAGACCTAGTAAACGTCTAAATGGAGAGGTTCAGTAGACAGTTGAGGTTGGCCAGAGAGCCTAGAAGTCAGAGGACTGTGTGGGCTGGTACTATAAATTTGGGGCTTGTCAATGTCCGGATGATATTTAAAGCCCTTAGGTTGGATGAGATCACTAGATAATGAGTGTGAATAGAGAAGAGAAAAGACCTGAGAACTGAACCCTAAAGGACATGAACATTTAGATGTAGAGGAGGTCAGAAGTCACTGCAGTCAAAACTATCAGTCCATTGAGCAAAAGAAAAACCAAATGTGAGGAAAATGGTGTCCCAGAAGAAAAGTCTAAAAATTCAGACCATCTTCACTCCCACACCAGGATTTCTAGAGTTGCCTCTTCGTAGCCAGTCTTGCTCAGCATCAGTTTATCTAATCTATCTAAAACAAGTCCTGATTATATCACATTCCTGTTTAAGCCTTTTCAGTTGTTCAGTGTTATTCTTAAGAGGAAGCCTAGAGCACT
>NW_016107320.1:10596301-10634199 GCF_001604975.1 Cebus imitator
AGCTTCAAGCAATTCTCCTGCCTCAGCCTCCCGAGTAGCTGGGATTACAGGTGCCTGCCATCATGCCTGGCTAATTTTTGTATTTTTAGTAGAGACAGGGTTTTACCATGTTGGCTAGGCTGGTCTCGAACTCCTGACCTCAAGTGATCCACCCATCTCAGCCTCCCAAAGTACTGGGATTACAGGCATGAGCCACCATGCCCAGCCCCAGCTTTCTTTTCTTAATCATCTTCACCATTAGGCATTCTCCTTCCTACCCTCTCACCATTGCTGTATTCTTCAGTGAAACAAAGCTGCTCATTTTGAATGCCTGGTGGCCATGTTGGCCTATAGTGTCCCCTATGTGTTCTGTTACTTCTGCCTATGTCTCTTTCCCTCTAACATTTAACCTGTTTAACTTATTCTTCCTTCAGTTTCAGCTTAGATGTCATGTCTGCAAGGCCTTCACCATTTCACCTTAAGTGTGAGTTAGTCGCTCTTGTAATTTGCCTCAGTATCAAAGTGTCCCCTATTTTTGTGCTATATTTGTATTGCTTTTATTCTGGTGTGTCTGATAGACATAGTCCCTGCCATCTGTCATTCAGTGTAGAGTCTTATTCATCATTACGCCCATTGAATTTACCATAGAGCCTAGCATGTAGATATTCAATAAATATATGTTGTGCTGTGGTTTCCATTCTTCCTGCTAACTTCTCAATGGACCTTTTGGTGTTAAAGTAAAACAAAATCAAGATTTTCCTTCAGTATAGTAAACTTTATTCATTCATGTAGAGGACATTTATTGTACAGTTGTCCTATACAAATCTTGACTCAGTAAAACAAATATATCTTCCCCACAATTTTAATACAAGACAAAAGAAAGAGGATATGTGATTTGAGAAAAGAAGAGGTAAGGAAACTATTTGTAATAGTCATCTACTCTGTGCCAGATGCTAGGTTAAAGCCCAAAATGCATGCATGTAGAAATCATTTCCACCAAATGATGGCCTGAATGCATCCTTAAAGCCTGAAAAGTAGGTATGCTCTTCTCACTGAAGAAAACTGCATTCTGCACCTTTCCCCAAAAGGCACTGGGATCATTCAGAGTGAGACAATGTAGATCTATATTCTTTATGATCTTCACTAGGTACAGAATTCCTCAGAGGATATGGGGGCTACACTGGCAACTTGGCATGTTCTTTTAAGCTATGGAGACTTGATTAGGATCTGGAACCCACAAAACCGTCTGTGTTCTTTGGTCAGACTTTTCAATTCTCAAAAGACTTCTAGGCTCTCCTAAACTAACATTAAGCTACAGGCATTGATGCTGATCTTCTAACCACTCTCTCAAACTCTTTTTTCCCCCCCATTTTGTCCATTTTTCCTCATCTCCTGCTGGTTATTTTCAATTACATAAATACAGCACTTTCTGAAAATTGCCTGACTTGCTTCATCCTTCAGAATCATTCCTACTGTGAACCAATTCAGCCCATATATATGTGTAACATTTGTACATTTTGTACTATTTTCTATTTTTTATGATCTAATTTTTATGCAGTCATAAGTGTGTCTTTTCTTACTACCATTTTCGATGATTTTGTTGACTCTGCCCTTAATGGACATGATGCAATTTTGTCAATTAAATACCTCAGACCTAAGCACAGACACGACGAGTAAGTGATAAACTATTAATAGTATGTTCTTTAGCACCAGAATAACTTGGGTACTTGTTAAAAATGAGAATTTACAAGCCAAACCTCTCTACCTCTCAGTAACTAAAAATTTGTAGAGTTTATATCTTCCGTTTTCAGAATAACACATAAAGTAAAGTAGTTTTCTCAAAAGCTGGAGTTCAAATTCTGTCCTTTTTGACACTGTTTTCCGTTTTGTCTCCCCATCTGATGGGCAAAAGCACAATTCTTTCACAGTTCAAAGGTGGAATTACCAGATAAAATAAAGGAACCTTCATTAAATTCAGATTTCAAAGAAACATGAAATTAATGTTTAGGATAAATATGCCCCACATATTGCATGGGAAATACTTATGCTAAAGCTACTCATTTTTTATCTGAAATTTAGATTCAACTGTGGGTCAAACTTTTATTTGTTCAATCTGGCAAACTTACTGAAAGGAGCTCTAAAACATGTCTGAATGAGCACTGTCAAAAAATATTTTATAGAACAGACGACCTTTGTTGCCAACCTTGTAAAGCTGGCTAGAATTGAAGCAGTTATTGGAAGAGAGAGGCTCTCAGTAAGGGTAAAAAGTTGGAACCAAAACTAAAAGTCTGCAGAAGTACATGGTCTACTTGAAAAAATGAGTAGTAAGGTTTGAGCAGAGAACAGGGTTCACACAGATGAGAGCTGGGTAAAGGGCATTGAGATGTAGTGTGAGCAGGGCAGAAGTGTCTTGGGCAGTGAGAGAAGTCCACCAGGAGTGGACCCAGTCCATCCTGCAGAGTCATGAAAGATGTCGGGGTGGCCGTACTAAACAAGGTTTGGGAAGAGTCATCCACGGGTAAAATGGTTCCGAGTAAGCAAAGACTATTAGTGTGGGTGGAGGGGACTGTCCCATGTGGGTGTTCACTGGGATGTCTGCTTTTGAATTTGAGATGGCAGAGGCTCTGGAGACACAATCACTCAGACATGTGAGTGGTTTGAGGAGGGAGTCAGTGGAAACAGACTCAGAGATGACTCTTTGATCTTGAACCATGTCCCTGGTGGTGCCATTACTGGAAAATGGAGAATTCAAGAGAAGAAAATATGTGAAGAGGTGAGGATGAATGCTGATGATGATGAATCTGTAAATCAGATGACAAATGTGAGATGTGAACATGAGATGCAGGTGGTTTTATCCAGCTAGCAGGAAGGAAATACAGCAACAGATCTTCAGAGAGAAGATGAGGTAGGAGATGTTAATCTGAGACTGTTCAGGATCAAGGGAATCATTGGCACTGTCTGCCTGTGAGTGATTATCCAATTAGATAAGAACAGAGGAAGGAAAAAGGGCCAAGAACCGAATTTTATAGCTGTATTTAGAACTAGAAGAATGAAGGGTAGTTACTAAGCAATCAGTAAAGAACAGGTCAGAGAAGCAAGAGAATCAAATTTAACGGGCAGACTTTTTTCTAAAAGGTGGTTTGGTATTCTTGTCTATTGCTGCAGAGCAGTGGTAAAGAGTAAGATGAAGAACGTTATAGTTGATGCAGTTGAGATGACCTTCAAGAGAGAACAGTAGTTTGGGCAAACACAGACTTTACAGGATATAGAAACAATGATGTAACCGTAGGGGAGTAGTTAAATAAATGATCATCCAGCCTGAGTATGGGCTGGGCAAATGAAAAAGGAATCAAGTAGGTATATTATGTTCTGATAAGAAGTGATCAACAAGATAGTGTAATTTTTTAAAGGATAGTAAAACAAGTACAATATAGAGCCTTTAGGATAGAGAAACAGAAAGAAAAACAAATGGAGGACATTTACATACTATTTTTTTTTCCTGAAAGGTCACATAAGGTACTATCAAAAGTGATTACTTTTGGAGAAGTGGTATTTAGAGGGCGAGCTTTCTTTTTGCATAGCACATGTACCTTTTTATACTTCCTAGGACATTTTCTAATCTTACATATGTATTCTGTTTGTTCCTTTTTCTGTTAACAGTATGAGGTTAACTGGTTGGGGAGATTATGGAACAAGTATTATAAAATACTTAATACTAAAAAATGCTTAAGGTTCTTGTAGACAAAGAGCTAAGAATTCAGTAGATATTGAAAAGGTGGCATCTTTGAGAAGTCTGTGAAAGAGTAAGTTGTGGAAAGGACTTGGGAAGAGGTGATTAGAGAGACTAGACTTTGTTTGTAGGCAGGGGGCAAGGCCCAGCTGTGGAAGAAAAATTTGAAGATACAAGACCAAAAGAGAATAATGAATGAGGCCAGGTCCTCATGGGGCAGCTCTTCAGGGAACAGAGAAAAAGAAAAAGAAAAATGGATGAAGAAACAGGAATTTTGAGCTGCAGGAGAGTGAACTCACATAGGATGGTCTCTGTTTTTTCAACAAGAAAGAGAGCAGGTGAGAAGTAGGAGTCTTGAAGAAAAGGAACAAAGTTCAGAGCAGCTGTTGTGATGAAAGCACTATTTGGCCATAAAATAATTATTGAGTTGTAAGGAAAGCCTGGGTGAGGTTACATAGCATCAGTTTTTTGATAATGCCAGTGCTGTAATTAGTGACTTCCTCCAGCAGGGCAAGTTAACCTGGGTGCCCGTGTGGAGAGGACAGAGAGGAGATTCAAGGAAGAGACACTGTGTCATGGTTAAGCATCTTAGGGGTGAAGATGGACGTGTGTCCAAAGCCTGACTTTGGCATTTTCCAAGTTACCAACTTACTTGACACTGTGTCATCATCAGTAAAATAAGATATTAATATATAAAACCTACCTCATAGATTTTATTTATGAGGATGAGAATGCAATCATCTGTGTAGTTCTCAGAGAAGGAGAAGTCAGCATAAGGTTAGTGCTCAGTTATTGAGTTACTGTGGTTCCTGAGAGGTTGTCACGCAGTGTTCAGGAAGACAGGGGTCAACACTGGATAGAGAGTGATCAAAAGCATTGATTCTGGAGCCAGCCTGCATGGGATTGAGTCCCAGCTCTGCTACTTACCAATCATGAGGCTTTGAACAAGGAAAGTAATTCTCTCACCTCAGTTTACACATCTCAATGAAGATATTTTTAGAAGGTTGTTGGAAGGATTAAAATGAGTTAATAAATATGTAAAGTCCTAGAACAGTGCCTGCTAAGTGCTTTTTTAAGATATAGCTGCTATTGTCACTAATGACAATAGTAAAACAACAACTCCAATAGCAAAATGAGATTTTCGGGGTTGGGAAATTGGAAAGGCAGAGATGTTACAAGATTCTAAAAACTGCAAATACAATTGAAATTTCTTAGCATGGTTGGCCATGGCTAACCATTTAAAAGCTATTTTCTGATGCATTAAAAAAAAGCTTACTTTTTGATGATGGCACATATCAGCAACTTTAACAATGACTTCTGTTTTATTGTATTTCGGCATGCAATTAAGTATTTTGGCAGGGCACTTTGTATCAACACCACCTCCTATGCTGAGGGTACTTCCTAGGGTGTCTGTTACCTGGCTTTCTATGGGATTCCATCTCCAAGGCTGACTGCTTTGTTTTCTGTTTGTCTTAGCCTTTTCAGGATGTGCTGTATTTATGACGTGAATTCTTTAGTAACTCACTGCCTCATATATACCAATTCAAGTTTGTTTTTCTGAAATGGCAGCAATGGCATTCTGCAATATCCAGTAGGACATAAAACAGAATATCATATGTTTGGAAAGGTACTTTCTATGCTCCTATATTAATTCTCAGTCAATTATCTGAATTCTGCAAAATAGATTCTAACCTGTAATATAGTTAAGGTCATAATATGAGAATTGAGTTAAATTTACATTAGTAAGTGGCTGGCATTAACACATCTTTTAGAGGGGAGTTATGTAAAGGAAGAGGAAAGCCAACTGAAAAGCCCTTCTATAGAGTCCTTTGGGTACACTGGTGACAACAAATGACTGGATATGATGATCATGCATAAAGCCATCAATCTCGTTAATACCTATTCCCTGAACTGTGAAGTTCAAAGGGGCATTGAAAGGTCATTTAGTACTTCTCCCCAGCTTTGACCAAAATATTAAAATAACTGCAGAGTACTGTAAAGTCGTGCTGTGTTTTTAGAGACTTTCTGAAAGGAGATTTCACAGTCTTCCACAGAAATACAATCGGGTTTTTAACAACCCTCATTGTAGAAAAGGTCATTGTAATATCTAACCAGAGTCCCAATTGCTATAATAAAAGGTCATGTCCTCTTTTTCAGTTCTTGTTAAAGATGGTGAAGGGTTGGTTACTAGCTTCATCATAAACGAATGGTCACTGAGCACCCACCCAGACCATAGGCCTCTTCTTTCCTCGTAACTGCGCTTTATGTATTCAAGATCACCAGGAAGTCACTTTACAGCTCTGTTTTCTCCAGGCCAAATGAACCCATAAACATTTCCTCTCCAGGGTCCCAGTTTCCAGCTCTCCATTAATCTTCGCAGCCTTCCCTGCAGATGTTCTGTGTCCCTTCCAGCAGTGAGCACATTCCTCAGTAGTTTCTAATTTGAAATACAAGAGAGTTTGCAGTTAGTTCTCTGCATTGTTTGTGGGGTTTGGGGGCTTTAATACCTGTAGATTGTACACAGCAATTTTTGCTGCCACCTGGTGAGTCCTCCTAAGCTTTGCCTGAAGCTTTTGTGACTCTGGGACAGAGGAAAATAGGGAAGAAGAAAACAGGAAAGAGATTTGTAACACATTGATATGTAAAGCTTCGTTTATGAAACAAAGTTGGGAAAGTATCCTGTGCCCACAAAGAGACAGAATAGCCTGCTCAGTTAGGGCTTTTGTTCAAAATGACTTTGAGCAAACAAACCAGCCACACTGTACTTGAAAGACTGGATAGGTATAATCATATGTGTAAATGTAAGTGAAAAGAGAATCCTGGCAGCAGGGGTTCTAAAATCAACCTAAGACTGTAGTTTCTTTGATATTTCTCTTCTTGCAGTTGGAGGCCAGGCAAGCAATCAATAAATAGCTGTTTGTGATGACTGGCAAGGTTCTCTGGAAAATTATAGAGATATTGCTGTTTTGAAGAGTTTAAGGCAGTTAGGAAGAACAAAGCACCTCACTGGCATTTGGAAAATTAACAATCAAAAGTACAACTCCAAAATGAGATCTAGGAAGTACAAGTGATACCAGGAGTTCAGAAGACCACGGGGCAGCAGCACTGGCTGGATTGGCTAGGACAGAGTCACCTTAATCGGAGAGGAGGACCTTGCACTGGGTACTGTGACTGATGGGTAGATGGAGAGGGCTAAGGTCTAGATGCCTAGGGGAGTTGGGGGAGTATATATTACACTGACCACTACATATGGCCTCTTGTTAGCAGGTGTCCGTCTAACAGAGATACCAATTACAATTTCATTTGGGATGAATGATAATACAATAAAGGGCTGAAAGCCTGTGCACAGGAATGGTCATGGGAAAAGCTACCAGTCCCTGGGAAGTGACTGCACCTTGCAGTCCTGCTGCTGGAGCAATTCTCCCAGAAAAAGAGGGGCGGAAACTTCCAAGGTTCTTTAGGAGAAATGAGTGTGTGCTTGTGTGCACGTGTGTATGTGATGATTCTGCAGGGTCATTGATCAACTGCATGTGTGCTTACACATACACACCCCTTTCTCCCTTCTCTCATGAAGCCAGAGTAAAAAATCTAGAACTAAACCTTGGGGCTAGCACTGTACACATGAAGGAGAATCACTTCAACTTTGTAAACACACAGAAATCCTTACAAAGAAAGCCACTGTATACTCTTGGAAAGAAAGATCAGAAAACAGTGGGATGGGGGTATAGGTGGGAAGAGGAAATAGAATGAGGTGAAGTACAAGCAGGTAGATGGAAAAGAGAAGACTGAAACAGAAAAGAAAGAAGCCCAGTGACCCAACTGCAGGGGAATGTGAGCTGTAGGTAAGGATGTCTGGTTCCATCCCTTGAGGTGTAAAATGTGGCTTTGAGGACTTGTGTATATGCCTGTGGCTGTACTTGAAATACCCATATCTCATCACTACCCTGTCCTTACCACCTGTAGATAGGAAATGACTGACAATATGGGCCATGTGTTAATTCATCTAAGCATGCTCATTGCTGCCCCTCAATAAATGTTGAGTTAGTGAAATATTGTAAGCTGAACTTCATAATTCCTAGGACAAATTGCTCTGTAAAATAATTACCTCTTTGCTCATCTCTCCATAGACATCCCTTTCCTCTGCCACTTAGCTTATAGGTCATGCTGTCCCAGTGTTGAGGTGAGCCTTAAGGGAACCAGTGCTCGCCATGGAGGTTTCTGTCCTTTCTTTCCCTACCCTGTCTCTGAAGTTTCTCTATTCATTTTTTAAATCATATAATTTAGTATTTTATTCCTTTAAGTCAAATGGATTCTACAAATGTCCCTGGGATAGGAAACACACTGAGCCATATCAAACATTGATACTTTGGTGTGCAGGCATACCAAGGGCCATTCCTAAAGCAGGATCTATATCTGGAGGTTACCTGGTTACCTGGTGGGTAGGGAGTGGAAATGTAAAAGACAAAATGGCAGCCGGACGCTGTGGCTCACACCTGTAATCCCAGCACTTTTGGAGGCCGCGGCGGGTAGATCACAAGATCAGGAGTGCGAGACCTGCTTGGCCGACATGGTGAAACCCTGTCTATACTAAAAATACAAAAATTAGACAAGCATGGTGGCATGCGCCTGTAATGCCAGCACTTTGGGAGGCTGAGGCAGGTGGATCACAAGGTCAGTAGTTCGAGACCAGCCTGGCCAACATGGCGAAAACCCGTCTCTACTAAAAATACAAAAATTAGCCAGACATGGTGGTGGGCACCTGTAATCCCAGCTACTTGGGAGCCTGAGGCAGGAGAATCTCTTGAAGCCAGAAGGTGGTGATTGCAGTGAGCCGAGATTGCAGCACTGCACTTCATCCTGTGGGACAAGAATGAAACTCCACCTAAAAAAAAAAAAAAAAGACAAAGACAAAATGGCAATCCAGGGAAACAAAGATAACTTGTTCCTGCTGCTTGGTTTTTTGTCTTAGCCGAAATCCATTTCCAGCCCAGGTGGTTTGCCCTGGTCATCCTCCTGGCTTCTGGTCTTTCTTATTTTAGTACCTGGAAAACTGAGGATGTCTTTCTCTCTACTTTGTCAACTCAGCAACAAAGCAGCTGCATTCTGCACATTGCCAGGCTGTTTCTCTGTATGTGCTCATTTGCTGAGCAGGTGTGTTCTCCCCAGATACACCTTTTAAGGTGAGAGTGTCATCAGTCAACAGTGCCCAAGGAACCGGGGGAAGGGGAGGGAAAATGCTAGTTGGTTTCAATCCAGAGCTCCCTCACTGCTTCCCATACTCTGGCATGATGCATTTGCTGTGTTCTGTATCCTCTATCTGCTCTGGGTATAATTATTCCCTCCAAAGCACTTAATTGAGTAGAGGGAAGGTGGGAGCTTAAGAATGATAGTTGCCCTCCTTCTTCCCCACATGACACAGGCACATGTAGAAATTGAGGTTGACAATGATCATCACAGCCATGGTTCTGGGTGCTGGGAGCAGTAGGCCCCATCCCTGTCTCTCTCACATTTGAATCATCATGTAGCTGGAACGGAGGTCTAAATCACATCCTATTTCTCAGCAGCCACCATGCTGTTCTGGTTATTAAATGTATTTGATAAACCTCTGACCTTTCAGATGCTGTTCTTTTTTAATTTTTTGGTGGTTGTGTTCTCCCTTGTGAATTACTTTTATGTGTTTATTGCCCTATTACTGAACTGGTTCTGCTTGATTTCCTTGTTCACTCTTTGATTTGGTAGCACCTTATTTTACAGTCCACTAACTTTGTTGAAAATAAATTCACTTTCCTTGTGTGGTTAGTTTACTCATTTACAACATAAGTACCATATTAGGGTGCGGTGAATGCATAGCAAGTGCTGCACAATTACAAGGTAAATATATGATGGGTTCATGTTATCCTCTAAGCCCAACATGGGGTGACAGAGTAATTACTTTTGGACCCATTAAGTATACTTACCACATAATCTGTAGGAAGATTAACTATGTAGTTAGCAATTGCCACCTTCCATTTCCACACACCTTCTATGATTACATCTCTTTTAGGATTACGTTATCTCACATAAATCTCATGCTGTATTGCAGGAGGCATTATGGATCTGCTACAGGAATAACCATACCCAATACACATCTAAAAGAAAGGGTGAAAAGCAGCTACTGCACAACTTGGGTGGGGAGGCACCCACATTCTAAATTCAAACTAACGCTTTTATTTTTGCTTTGCCCATGCATTCAATAGGATGGAGTAGGAGAGGTATGGGAGAAACAGCATGTGCCGTCTTAGCGACCAGTCCTCTTCCACGATAAATTATTAGAGTCTAGCATTTAATCGGTGTCAGAAAACATTTACCATGGACATAACAGCACCTGGGACCAAGACCTTCATATCCCACAATAAAATTCTCTCATAACGACTGTGTGCCCTCAACTGATGTTGTCAGTGTACTCTTAATCTGAATGATTTGTGCCAAAGCTAACATTCATATTTGTGAACTCTGGTCTTTCTCTCAACTCATAGACTGTGTTACCTCCTTGCCCCAGACTGCTTTCTGCAAATGCATGTGCCCCGGTTTCATAAAAGCAGAGAAGATCGCCCATATTTTATCATTGTGTGTGGGTCTGCCCTCGCTCTGGTAAAAGTAAAATGTAAAAAGTGTTCTGCAGATAAACATGATGTCCTAAAATGTTGAGGTGTTTGCTCTTACTAGAAAAAAAATTTTTCTTTGCAAAATTGATTCTCTTCAAGAGTCTATTACATGCTAAGCTACCTTAATGCAGTTAAGATGTTTGCCTAGCACCCCTTTGATTTATACAAGGCATTTTAGAAACACGGTTATTGTGTGAAAGGGAGTACAACTTGAGTTCACTGTACATATGTCATTTCTCTGAGCAGTAGCTCCAAAACTCCAATAGCATTTCCTTTTGTATCCCTGAGTGGGTCTTTGGCTTTGTGCCCATGCTGGTCACTTACCATTTCTCTTGTGTCTTTCAGGCATTGAGAGTGCCAGCGACATTGCTTTGTACTCGGGCTTGGGCGCTGCCGTCGTGGCCGTTGCAGTCCTGGTCATTGGTGTCACCCTTTATAGACGGAGCCAGAGTGACTATGGCGTGGACGTCATTGACTCTTCTGCATTGACAGGTGGCTTCCAGACCTTCAACTTCAAAACAGTCCGCCAAGGTCAGCGGCGTAGGTCCCTCCACACCTCGTCCTCATTGCCATAGACTGCGCTCACACTGGACCCCAGCCTTCTCCTGGGCCCCGTGTGAAGGTAGCTCTTGGCACTGGGAGCCGCTACCAAATTGTCTTCACACACCAACAGACCAGGCTGGGCGAAGTGGTCTCCTTAGGTCCTTGTCTGTCGCAAGGACACAAGGATCTCAGTTTATTATCAGCAACATTTTCAATGAGGTGTTTCCATTTTTGATGTATGGTGAGCCTAATGAGGTATTTTATTTCAAATTATCCTTCTTTTTAAAAAGTCCCTTTGTGGATGTATATTTAATTTAGTTAACTAAAGTATTGATTATTTAAGACTAAGGGCTAACACCTATATCACAACCTCCCTGTTATATTTATTATCCTATTTATGAAGTGGAGTGATTTTGTTATTTCTATTTTAAATAAGTAAACAGACTTTAGAGAATAGATGATGGGTCAGCTAGCCAGGGGAAAAAAATGAAATTCCAGCCTAAATGATCCTCAGCTGCTGCCAAGTCCAAGCAATCTTTAGTTGTGGGGGAAGGAAAATCTATCATGTCAAACTGTAGCAATACCCATTTTCAAAACAGAGTCATTTAATTCTTTTATAGGAACCAAATCTATTCCTATTGCAAGGTGGGGATGAAACATACGCAGCTTTTGTTTTAGAAAAAATGAAACTGTTTCTCTTCAGAGGATGAAGTTTTCTACTTTGGCTCCCATCATCAATATTGTCGCCTTTATTTCTGTGTATTGTGCATCAGTGGTACCTACAGCTCGGAACCAGGAGTCTCAGTGCAAGGCAGTGTTGGAGTAGACAGGCTTCCAAAGTGGAAACACAGGCATGCTGGAAAAAACTGGGAGATGGCCAGAGAGATGAGTACCTTCCCTCTTGCCATTTACTTCTGGGGACCTCAGAGTTAGGCCTCAGAAGGGACACATCCCCTGATTTTGAACATATAGTTTAGTATATGTAGTTAATTGGAAACAAATCCAAATATAGAACTGAATTTTTTTAAGTGGTATTACCCAGGCTGGAGTGCAGTGGTGTAATCATAGCTCATTGTAGCCTCTAACCCATGGGCTTAAGTGATCCTCCCACCTCAGCCTCCTGAATAGCTGGGACTGCAGGCACATGCCACTGCACCAAGCTAAGTTTTTTTTTTAATTTTTAATTTTTTAATATGGACGGGGTCTCACTCTGTTGCACAGGCTGGTGTCAAACTCCTGGCCTCAAGCAGTCCTCACGCCTCAGCCTCTGAAAGTGCTGGGATGATAGGAATGAGCCACTGTGTCTGCTCAAGAACTGATTTTTATGCTACATAAAAAACGAGAAACATTTTCATCAAATAATAAAATACCAATAACTTAGACCATAACATTTGAAAACAGGAGCTATATTAGTGTGGGTGACAGCTTTGTGCATAAGTCTACCAGCTTTGAAGTTAGATTTTAGTCTAAAACTGCCATCAATTAGTCCATTATCCGCCTGAGTCTCAATTTTTACAGCTATAAAATGGGGTTGGTAACATTCACCTCAAAGTGTTCTTGTGAGGATGAAATTACCTGAAATAACATGGGTAAGCCCTTGGCATATGGAAAGTGCTCACAAATGCAGTGAAGAGAGTTCTAGAAGCTGGTTGATTCCTCTCACCCTAGGACAGGATTCCAGCGGTTCCATGGAGCACCAGGCAGCAGGTGAGAGAGGTGGACCCCTGGCTTATACTTGTCTGGGGAGTGCTGACTTGCCTGCACTCAAACACAACTTATGTGCATTGTGAATCTCTAACACAATATATAGTCTTACCAAACTTATCTGACCATTTTGTTTTATTTTTATTTTTGGCCAATATTATATCACAAAACTAATGATATAAGCAAAAATCCTTTGGTAAGTGCAACTCTCCCTGTATTTACTATGGTGATCTGCCTCATGTTGATATCTTGTGGTTTTCACCTCCACTGTCTTAGAGAGATCCGTTCTTGAGCAACACATTCAGTTCCCCAGCAAGGTGAACAGCGAGCCTTTTAAATAGAATGTCATACATAGAATAGACCAGGGACTTGAAAAAGGATTTCCAAAGAGAAGATTGGGGTTAGCAGAGGTGGGTGACCGGTGCTGGTCAGACCTCAGTCAAGCTGGCAGCCAATTTCCTCCGACCGTGGATACTATCATATGTACACATGTCCAGAATCGGGCATTTCCCGCTCAAGTGCTGTCTCACTCTAGGAAATATTTTTGCTTCCGTGTGTTGCTTAGGCTAGGGGTATCTTCTAAGCATAGCCAAAAATTAAACTACAGAGGCTAGGGCTTGAGATAAAATAGCCAGGTGGGCCAGGCACAGTGGCTCACGCCTGTAATACCAGCATTTTCGGAGGCTGAGGAGGGTGGATCATGAGGTCAAGAGATCGAAACCACCCTGGCTAACATGGTGATCTCTACCAAAAATCTCTACTTTAAAGTGATCTCTGCTTTAGTAGAGACAACATGGTGACTCTACTAAAAATACAAAAATTAGCTGGTCATGCTGGCACACACCTGTAGTCCCAGGTAATCAGAAGGCTGAAGCAGAAGAATCGCTTGAACGCAGGAGGCAGAGTTTGCAGTGGGCTGAGGCTGCATCACTGCACTCCAGCCTAGAGACAGAGCAAGACTCCGTCTCAGAGAAAAAAAAAAAAAAAAAAAAAAGTCAGGTGACTGAGGCAGATGGTTTCTGAGGTCTCTGTGATGGTGCCTGGGCCTTGGTACAACATGCCCATGCATGGGGTGGAGGGGCGGAGAAAGCATCAGCAATGATCCTTTAGCTCTATAGCATTATTTATTTCATTCAATTTGTGTATGTATTTTTCTCTGATTCTGGATTCTTGGAGCATCAGAAGAAGAGGTGGGAAAAGTCAGGGTGATAGATTTCCTGCTGGCGTCGCTGCAAATTATGAAAATGGAAAAATAATAAAGGCTTATACAATATGGCCCAGAATTGCAACATTTTCAAAAAGATCATGCTTTAAACATTTTTGTCAGGCCCCAAAGGAAAATTGTTTAATATGGTTTGGGTTCAGTTTGAGATGTCACATTGACGGACTGATATGGGTGGGAAGCTTGGGACTGAGGGTTATTTTGTTATTTACTAACAAATGAGATTACTTCATCACAAGAAAATATCACAGCATTTCTTTTTAATATTTGGCTTGGAAAAAATCGGTGGGCCCCAGCAGATGACAAAGCCCAATTTCTCATGTTTTTGCAAAGATATTATATTTTGTTTTCCCTTTATTTTGAGACAGAAAGGAAACCATTCTAAGCTGCTCCCCATGTAGAATGTAAGCCTCTCACTGTCTCTGGGTGGTGCATTCTTTCCCTTGCAGGGTGACATATGAATTATTAGAGCAAATTGGCTACTCAGATGTGGTGCGATTCATGAGGTGCCCTGACCCTTTTGCTCCAAGGACACATCATTTCCTCCCCAGCTCCAGAATCTGCCCAGAATTCCATATGAAATGCACTGGAACCGATGTAGCTTCGGTCACCACGCTGTGTTAACTCCTGCCATTTAAAATGAACAGATGTTATTTTTGCTCCAAACTGGACTGCAAAACATCATTCTTCCTTTTTTTTTTTTTTTTTAATTTTAGCTTCTCTTTGCCAGTTAAAATTATCACATAAACAGTAATACCTGAGTTCATTGCCTGACAGAGTGCCAGAAATAACTAGTTCTGAAAAGATAGCATGGAAAGATCTCTGGAAAGTGAAAGATTTGGGTCAGTGGTATTTAGAGACTGGACTCAGAAAGCTAGGGCTCTTGATTCAAAAGTCCTGGTCACTAGAGCCCAACCTGGCAGTGTGGGCCAGAAGAGCTAGCTTGGATTGGAACTGCTGGCACCCATGCAGGCTGTTGTGCAGTTTGTAGAGGCAGAAGTACAGGGGTAACTGAGATGCCTTTTAGTTTCTGAGTGACAGATCAATTTTCTTTTACCAGGTAACTCCCTGCTCCTGAATTCCGCCATGCAGCCAGATCTGACAGTAAGCCGGACATACAGCGGACCCATCTGTTTGCAGGACCCTCTGGACAAGGAGCTCATGACAGAGTCCTCACTCTTTAACCCTTTGTCTGATATCAAAGTCAAAGTCCAGAGCTCATTCATGGTTTCCCTAGGAGTGTCTGAGAGAGCTGAGTACCATGGCAAGAATCATTCCAGAACTTTTCCCCATGGAAACAACCACAGCTTTAGTACGATGCATCCCAGAAACAAAACGCCCTACATCCAAAATCTGTCATCACTCCCCACAAGGACAGAACTGAGGACAACTGGTGTCTTTGGCCACTTAGGGGGGCGCTTAGTA
This sequence comes from Cebus imitator, assembly GCF_001604975.1. Classification (NCBI taxonomy): domain Eukaryota; kingdom Metazoa; phylum Chordata; class Mammalia; order Primates; family Cebidae; genus Cebus; species Cebus imitator. The sequence continues at coordinate 10,611,549 of NW_016107320.1, forward strand.
ATGCCAAATACAGGTGGGTGGTAAGTGTGTATTTGTGTGTTTTCTAACATTTGTTTAAAAGTTTTATTTTTACACAGTAACTTCCCATCAGATTCATTTTATGATGTTTACTGTCCCCTTGTCAGACCTGGAAATACTGTGGCTCTAGTAGTCCACTTGATTTACACAGCAAACCAGAATGAATGCTAAGAATAGAGTTTGCAATCTTCATCTCACCATGGATTGAATGCTCCCTCTGATTCCCTGTTAGAGCTGATAACTATATTTTCCTGAAAGGTTTAGGTAGTCCCCAGGCCTTAAGCCCCTTTGGAGTGTATTTCCTAGACATGATCACAAAGCACTAAAACATTATCTCACATGACAGACCAGGGCCATGTTTGTACCTAGGCATGGTTTATGATAATTTAGATAATTTAGTGAAACAACATCTCATCAGTAACTGACCTACTCCATAGCCCTTGCTATATAGTGTTACTTTCTGATGGATGCGGGGTCATTGTGGAGTTGCTGTTTTGAATTCAAGCTTCACATCCAGGACTATGTCAGTATAATGAATTATCACATTTTTTTTTCCTTCTTTTGGCTAGAAAGAGGAGATTGTCATGATGTTTTGACATGAGACTTAAGGTATCCGGCCCAGATCACTTTTAAAATGATGTCCTTTCTGTGGAGTAGTTTTCAGACCTAAACGGATGGTAGAGAAGGTCAATTTCTGCTCGGATTTCTAAGCAATGGGAATTAGGTAGTGCACTGAAGCAGGTAGTAATCTGTTGGATCTGCAGGTGTTTGTCAAACAATGGGCCAGCACTGAGTCAGGGCAATTATAGTCTAGGCAGATGTCTCTCTAGGGTGGAGCTAACTAACCTCTCAAATCAAGCATTTCATCCCATAAATAAAATCTGTAATAGGACTAGTCCGATTCTACCATTCTAGCTAAACTGACCCCTCTAGTAGCTTAGTGACTTGATACTGAAACTCATTTCTGGTTGATGAATATTTTCTTGTTCTTGCCCAGAGCAATTACTTCCTTAAAATCTCCATTTCAATGCATATTTTACCTCATCAAATTAGCCCTCAATGGCAGCCCTAATTGAAAGGCTTTGTTTTTTTAAACTTCTCATTCCCTAAATCTTCCTTGGTCAGTGTGTTAGGACATGGCAAGGATCTTGGTTCAAATGTGTATGAGTGTCAATGCGTGAACGTCTATGCATGATTTAATTCTTCCAGTTGATGACTGGCAGTTAGGGGAGTCAAAGGATAAGGAGTCAATCAGCCAGATCTACCAATTAACTTTTCCTTAAGAATCCATAGACCAGACATGTGAGTCCTGAGGAAAGAAAAAGAATACAAGCCTTGACCTCTCAAAAGGAACAGGACATATCAGAGTTATATAAAGTTTGGCAGGGTGTGGTGGCATACACCTGTAGTCCCAGCTACTCAGAAAGCTGGGGTGGGGAAATCGCTTGAGTCTAGGAATTCGAGACCAGTGAGGGCAACATAGCAAGATGCGGTCCCGTAAAAAATGCCATAAAAACAAATAATTATATAAAGATGTGCATTTATCTTACCTATTTATAGCTCATGCTTGGCACTTAGAAGGCTCTCGGTAGTTATTGGTTGATAAATTACCCATTAATCCTTCTCCCTCTTTGCATCCTCCTTTCTTAGTGTGTGTGCCTTGCGTTTATACGCGGGTAGAGGGAGTGCCATGACCAACCTGTTCATTGGCTGTGTTTGCTGTTCATCAACAAAAGCGAGATGATATCATGATGAATCAGATTTATCTTCACCTTTGAGAAGCACTCATGTTGAAAACTGAAAGTTTTCATAGCATTGTCAGTGATTCCCAAACAGTTTCTCCCTGAAATGGGGCGCTTTCAAAGCTCCTGACAAGGAGTGTTGGACAAGATTGAAGCTCTTCACTGGGAATGAGTTTGATGTAAAATAACTGTGGGGAAGTAAAACATATGCTCTGTTATTTGCAGGAAATAAATGCAAAATATGCCCTAGGGACCTAAAGTATAAAGAAAGCAAGGCACTGAAACTAGATTGCTCTAATGCCATCCATCCTAAATTGTTTTGCCTGGCAATGACTTCTCCAAAAGGTTAGGGTGGTCTCCACACTCTCTATTTTTTTTTTTTCCAAATATAAAACAGGAAGCTCACACTGGTGCTTCTGTGATCATATCAAATAAAAGGTTGTTAGGGCAACAGAGTATGGGATATTATATTTTTCTTTAATCAGAGATAACTGGAGAGGGACATATTGAAATGAATTATACTTTAGGGAATCACAGGCATAAAGCTGTCCCACCATGCCTCTCATTCTTCACAAACTGTTAAGTTGCCACTCCCCACGTGCCTTTATGTATACTATTTCAGACTCCACATAGTATTTGCATATTTGGAAAGGAGGAGAGGGGTAAGTATGTCTGAAAGATAATAACACCATTTCTGATTGAGGAAGAGAGAAAATCATTTAAAGCTCCAGTGATCCTATAGATTCAGGTTGAATTTAGGAGTATTCTGAATAATGTTTCAATCAAAACACAGAATTGAACTGACTTGAAAGGAATAAGATGTGATCTACACAGACAGCTCTTTCTCAAATGTCCTCACACATCTTTCTTCTGTTTTATTATAAGAGTTGGTCATCAGGCTATGATGATCTATAGAAGCTAACATGTCTCAGAGCCTGGCTTTTTTACTAAGAATTTTGAATTCTTTTCTTTCATTTATGTCTTCATGATGTGTTTTTTGGCTTCCTCCTCAAGGGCTGGCTTTGTGATAAGTGTAATTGATTTAATATTATTATTTTTGCTTGATGATAGCCTCCTGTACTTCTAGTCTAAAGAATACAGACTGCATGTGTCATCACATGACCAAGACAGCCTGAAGGAGCAGCAGCAGAGAGGAAGTTTTAGGTAAAACTAAGAGAAGACAGAATGTCTAGGGCATGTATTCAGGTTGACTTCCAAGCATACCGGCTGTCCTATGTATTGTAGCTTGTGCTTAGCAGCAGGAAGGGTTATAATGGAGGCCCCTTCATTTGGCAACTGAATTTAAGGAAGAGTAGACAATGAAGGGAAGAGCCAGATTGGAGGTCTGTAAGTGTGGCAATTATGGTTCTATTAACATTAAGGTCCAGAATATAAATAGATCTCCATGTTATGAAGCTGTAACCAAGATTTAAATCTGCCTTATTCTTAGTGCTAGTGAAAGATACTGATGATAACTAGCATGTTACTGAATAATGCTCATAAATGTGAATCACAAATAACGTGTTTTGCACAAGGCTTACATTTTTTGATTCTGTAGCTGCTAACAGGCACATAGAAGGAGATTAGGAAAGCCTATCATCTCTAGATTTAAATTATCAGCAACCTGCAAGTTTTCTGAATGATTATATTAGCTCTAATGAAAGGAAGAAAAGATGAGAGCTGCCTTACTCAAATAATAGGAGGAAGCTTTGAGATTTTATTTTGTAAGATCTTACTATGTCTCTAGTTCATTTCTTTTTATAAACAAAAAGCTACATAAAAGTGATCCCCTGCCCTCTTTAGACTCTTCTCTCTTGGCCAAGGTGTAATATTTTCTTCACAGCATTCAAGGGGAAAGAGAGGACGTTTAAGATGCAGTGAGATGTGGCTCTCTATGCCTCCTCTTCCTGCATTGTATGATTTTATGAAAGTAAGGCTGTTAGTTTTTTCAATTTGACATTGACATGACTCTGGTTAAGTAACTTTTCGCCTTAAAGCTTTCTAGCTTCTGTTTGCTGGAAAGGGTCATACTGGTTGTGTAATAATCTGTAAGGCTCCTAAGCACATCAGATGCTTTTTATTTTATCTTTTTCTTGACAAAATGCAATACCCCATTGAGTACCACCTAAAACTTGCTTCCAGATGCACAATTGATAAGACAGTTTCATCCCAGGTTCTAGCATAGTATTAGATTGCTCACCCAATATTTCATATACTTTTTCACAAAACAGTGATGAGATAGAAAAATACATTTTTAAATTTTGGAGCAGATTAAGTGATACATGGATAATCTCTTATGTTCTCTGATATGTTTCATATTGCCTGGTCATAGAATGCTCAATCTTTTAAAAGAATTAGACAATGCTGGGAAGACTAAAAAAAAAAAAAAAAAAAAAAAAAAAAAGACTAATTTGAGTATTCAGTTGAATAATATGTCCTTCTTTATGTCACCATTATAAAACAATGTTTTTCCTTTTATCATCTTGAACTTTAAACTTTCCAAGGATTGAGAGTTCATAAATTACCATGAAAAAGTAGCTAATTTTCCAGGTATCTGTATGGTGCTTCAGTGAGGAACTTCAAGATAATTGTAAAAATCTATGAATAATCTGTTGGCTTCTTTTGTTTTAGGAGTGAGCTTACTCATACCACACGGTGCCATCCCAGAGGAGAATTCTTGGGAGATTTATATGTCCATCAACCAAGGTGAACCCAGGTGAGAGACAAAGAATGACACAGTAAAATCAGTTTAGGCTGGACACAGAGACTCACACCTGTAATTGGGAGGCTGAGGCGGACAGATCTCTTGAGGTCAAGAGTTCGACGCCAGCCTGGCCAACATGATGAAACCCTGTCTCTATTAAAAATACAAAAAAAAAAAAAAAAAGGTGGGTGCGGTGGTGCATGCCTGTAATCCCAGCTACTCAGGAGGCTGGGGCTGGAGAATTGCTTGAACCTGGACGGCAGAGGTTGCAGTAAGCTGAGATCATGCCACTGTAATCCAGCTTGGGTGACAGCGAGACTCTGTCTCAAGAAAAAAAAAAAAATTAAATATGGAATGGAACTTTTGTAGAAAATCTGAAACTATTAAGAAAATGAGACTTAGAGGTGTATAGATGAGATCACAGACTCTAGAAAGGATAAAAATTGTTGCAAAACTGGCTGAAGTGAAAAAGTATGTGACTCCACAGTTTCATGGTAACCAGTCTCTGCATGGGAGACACCAAATGGAAAACAGTGAATTGTTAGACAGGTCAGTAGCAGGGCCACTCCATAAACCTTAACTGTCTCACAGAGTGTTCCTCTTAAAGGAAAATATCCCCAGAGGCACTCATTGGTCCTAAGTATGAGGCAAATACATACAGTGATTGATTCCTAATTCTTTTAAGGTCAGCAGAAGACCTACTCTATATAGCCTAAGAGAAAATTTCTTAGGCAATTTTTGGCAATGTAAAAATATGACCTGAAACTTCAATAGCTTTCAGGCTTGACAAATTTCAGCAGCATTAAATTCAATTACAGGAACAAATACAAATCTTGTCGCATTCTCTTTTAATGAAAGTAGTTGGTTATTTTCTTAGTGCAACTATAATATTTTTGGAAATGTTCTCTTCCTCCACACAAGATAAACCTAACTCCTCTTCAGAAAGCAATTTCTCTCATAAACTGGATATATACCTCTGGCATTTTTAGTCATAACATCTTGGTGATTTTAGAATAGATTTTTGTTGTTGTTAGCGGAGAACACATGAAAGAAAAACACTGGGAGGAAAAAAAGCCAGAGAAACAGATGGTTTAAACAGATTTCGATAGCTATTTCTATAAAAGTGTTGGTGTCCAGTGGTTTTAACTTTCTGCTGTACAGGGCTTGAGAGGCATGGAAGAAGAGTTTCTGCCAGTTGGTTGCTGGTGAGGCTGACTCTTAAAGGATATGTGTGCAGGTTGTCCTATGTTGGAATCTCATGTTATTGCCTCAGTTGTCTAAAGCTAGATTCTTTCCTCATAGATCTGAAACAGTGCTGTTGTCTAAACATCTCCAATTGGCAAGTGGGGGAAACGGGGGATCAGAAAGTTTGGAGAGTTTACCCAAAACCTTAGGTTAGTCACTTAAACAGACCTAATTAATAATGGAGTACCCTGTAGGAAAGTCACCTCTTTTTTACCCACAGGGTTGATTTACTTAAGAAAGCAAACCTGTTTGAATTTGTGGTTATGGCCTATTACATATATGCTTTAAAACATATCATGCTGCAAAAATCAAATATGAGGTATAATTCAGTCTGCCTTCCCTGAATCACAGCTTCCTACACACTCCTAGTTATGCATCCCCCTCCCTTGGTTGTATTTGATCCAGTGAGCCTGTATTGAGTTTATTTCTCTCAAATCCAGCGTCTTCCACCTTATTACATGAGAGCCAACCTAGGGCAATGTCGCATTTTCCAAGGCACCTCATTTATAACTTACCTGCAATTTTAAAGAGAGAGGAATAGCTAAAAACTCACAAGAGGCCAAAGACCTCAAAAGACAGGTTGGCCTCATGTGGTCACCACTTGAATGCTTCAGAAGTTCCATGGTAACCAATTTGGTTTATCCTTCTATGTCTACTGCTGTCAAAGAAGGCAGACAGAGACAGAAGAATCTTATCTAAGACTTTAAATCTGTTTGGTCTGCGTTTTTCTCTCTACTAAAATGTGGGAAAAAAACCACAAAATTACAGGAAGCTGCACTTTCCTTTTCAGGTAGCTGAAACCTTCCCAGATGTTATCTCTAAGGAAATGACCTGTCTCTGGGCTACAGGCCATTTACCTTCCTTGGCAAGCCTCGCTCCCTTTTGACAGCTCAAAACTACTTAGAAAAACACTGAAAATAGCAAATACCTTTTTACTACTTCTTTTTAAGCTGGGGTGAATTATTTCATCCCTGTAAGGAAACTGCTTGGGTCTGAGTTCTTCAGCTTTTAAGCTTGTGATTAATCAGGAAAAGGCCATGTGTCATCTTTTCTTTGTAATATCCTTCGAAAACCCATTTTCATTTTGTACTGCATGTCTGCCATCCTGAACTTGTGCTGAGAACAAGGCCTGTTTTCCTCAAAGTTCATGGAGCTGGAACACGCTGCTTGGTTCCTTTCATCTTTACCTCTACACCCACCGCAGTCCCCTCCCTCTTAGTTCATCGGTGTGAGAACTGGATTTACGGACTCTCCATGACCTCCACTCACACACACAGAGCACAGTGGGATCTTCCAAACCATGTCTTTATGCTGTATTGTAATTCAAGTCTGCTCCATTTTTCCTATTGACTATCCACTCCTGTTGCCGATGTCTGACTTGCAGCCCCAATATGGCAGAGTGATGATTTAATGGAAGTGGAACAGTTATGTTTAATCAGGGCTCTTAATCCATTCTAAGGATCGGGTTAAAGAGGGGTAGAGGGGTGAGGGTGGCTTCCTGGAGATGTCACTAAACTGAGTCTTAAAAGATGAATAGGAATTCACCAGACAAAGGAGTAAGGTCTATCACTCAATGATTTCCACCCTCCAGAATACATTTTCCTGTAGTTTTCTATAGAGGTTTAAGGGATAGAGGAGTCTAAACCCAGTGATTTTTTTTTCCTCCTTTAAAGTGACCCTAATGTCAAAACATTGCATTCAACAGCTTCCTTCCAACTGTAGCCCAGGTCTTGCCACAGACAGAACAAAGAGTTGGTTTAATGCATTGTCCCATTCATAACATAGAGGGCATTTAGTGACATTGTGGGAACAGGGACTGGAGTGGCCTGACACAAAGGCCATGGCATGAAATTGGAGCTGTCAGAACTAGCCTGTTGGTGAGAAGTCCTGGGGCTTCTCCTGGATCAAGGGTATGTAAGCCCTCCATACCAGATGTGGCTTCCTCCCTCCACAGGGCTTTACCCCTTGTGCAAGGGAGGAAACCAGCACTGATCACTCAACAACAACAACAAAAAAAACCTTTAATTTGAAAAATTTGGGGTATTTCTTTTTATACATTTTATTGGGAATGGTTTCAAGGGAGGGAAATTTTGTCTTACATATGTTAGATCTTCCCCCGCCCCCCCGAGATTCAGTCTTGCTGTGTTGCTCAGGCTGGAGTGCAGTGGTGTGATATCCGCTCACTGCAAACTCAGCCTCCTGAGTAGCTGGGATTACAGGTTCCTGCCACCACGCCCGGCTAATTTTTGTACTTTCAGTAGAGACAGGGTTTCACTATGTTGACCAGTCTGATCGTGAACTTCTGACCTCAGGTGATACACCAGCCTCGGTCTCCCAAAGTGCTGGGATTACAGGCATGAGCCAAAGGCTGGTTGTGGTGCCAGCCTTTAGATCATTTTTATAAAATTAAGGCATTCAAACAGGATTCTAAAAATCAACAATCTCATTTCGGAGGTTCTTGTTACCAATATTACAATAAGAGAATGATACAGATGGAGCAGGAAGTTCCTACTACTCCTCTCCCAGCTCCCCTTTTGCAACCCTCCCTACCCCATGGTTAAAGAGGAGAGAACTGGACCAGAAGATTATTATACGGGGCTTTCTTCTGAAAAGCAATAAAATGAAACCAAAGGCAAACATTCATTTCTTTTTCCAATTACACTGTCATGTGGATATTCCTGACCAAATGCTTAGACTAGAATCAAAAATGTTGTAAGTTGTGTTACTGAAGAATTTACAAAAGGACACGTTTTTGAATTTGGGCTCAGCCCAGATGGAACATTTCAACCACTTCTATTTTGTCAGATGGTATTATCTGCCCAGTAGGTACATTTTGGGGTAAGGAATGAGAAGGTAGAGATGGTGGTAATAGAAAACATTATCCTTTTTAGGGTGCTTAGATGCTATAGTAGTTTTAAATAGCGAGGCATAAAATAAGAGCAAATACAAGGCTAGAAAGACAAAAAAAATCTAGCTCTGGAAAATGGGGAAGGATAGAACTTCATTCCTACTAATGGGCTCACAAACACTGCAGTATAAGCTATTATTGTGGAGATGATTGTGTTTTTTCTTCCCTAGTAGCAAAAACCACACACATAAAAACAAAATAATAAACACACATATATATACACACCTCATATTTCATGCAGACCTAAGCACTCAAAAATGTCCTTGGACTATTTGAGAGGACCTCATCTCCAGAAGGGTGAAAAGAAAACAGGCATATATCTTTTATCAATGAGATTAAGAGATGGGCCAGCTGGCCATTCTCTTAATAAGAATGGAGTTTTTATGATACGAATCTGTTTGTAGTGAACTATTCTTTATGTTATAGCAGACATTTGTGGCCATTCTAAACAACCCACCTCAGTAAAATATGAAACTGTATGTGCTTTTTCTGGCAACTTTGAGGGCCTTGATTTTTCAGAAGGTAACATGCCCCCTCCTGCTGCCAAGTCCAGGAGTTTGAGACCAGCCTGGGCAACATGTGAAACTTTGTACAGAAAATAAAAATAATAAAACAAAATTAGTCAGGCATGGTGGTGAATGCCTGTAGTCCCAGGTACTCAGGAAGCTGGGGTGGGAGGATGGCTTGAGCCTGGGAGGTCAAGGCTGCAGTGAGCCAAGATTGTAGCACTTCACCCCAGCCTGTGCTATAGAGCAAGACCCTGTCTCAAACAACAACTAAAAAAAAAAAAGGAGTCTTAAAAACCAAATTACACTATTTTAATAACTAGATGTTACTGAACAGTTATATAATGAAATGTCTTCAAGGGACACTGTTACTGTGGATGGTTTCACCAGGCATAATTGTTAATGATTACTAGAAAAACCAAAACCATAGCTCATATATTTCATACATAATAGGTTAAGCCCCATAAGCAAACCCAGTTCTTTAAATGAATGACCATATTGCAGTGTGGTATATATGGTGACCAGATCTAAAGGATGGGCCCTCTTTAAAGGCTCAGGGAAAGTTTCAGGGAAGTAACAGTTGTCTTATAAACTAAAACAGAGTAAAAGGGGTTCTACTCCAAGGGAGTGGTGTGTTCACAGGCACAGAGGTATAAATAGCATCACCTATTTTGGAAGCTAAGCAAAGCCAAACGAAACATGAAAGGAAGGATGACCAGGAATGAGGCTGAAAAAAATAGAGGCTAGATCATGTAGCAATGTTTGCCACCCAGAGACTATCCAGTTTATCTGGTGGGTAGGGGTAAATGAGGCTTAAGATTTGGGAGACCTAGTCATGCTTATATTTTAGATAGATTGTGTTTCATCTCTACCAATGCTACCCAAGTTCAAATCTTCATAAGGTAAGCACCTTCCTTGAGAGCACAGTGAAACTATGTTTTATTTTCCTTGGCACAATTATTAATAGTGTTTCTTTTCCTCCTCAAAAGTATCTCAATTTGGGCAATAACTTATAGTCACTCTACTTTTGAGTATCCTTGTCTCTAGTTTTTAATGTTTCTAAATCCATCCTCTAATCCCCACCTTGCTCTCAGTGGGGAGTTTTTTGGGATAGACTTGGGGAGGAACTTGGCAAGATCTGTTGTGTGTGTGTGTTTTAATGTGTGGTGAAGGAGTTGAAGATAAATCCCAGAATTCTGGCCCAGAAACTGATGATTAATTAGGAGAAGATTTGCTGACTGAAGGTCACTTGAGAGTTTGTGATAATAGTTGCTCTGGGAGCAGCTTTGGATTTCTTTTCAGGGAATAAACATAGCTCTTTGACTTACAAGAGAAAGGGTAGGGAAAAAAAAAAAGACTGAAGAATAAAGGGAAAATAATATTTATAACTCACAACAAAAAATGACTGCTGAATCGAAATCCCATATCGGCTTTCGACAGAGCACATGACCATAATCTTATTTAACTAGTAAGATGTCATGATATTAGGCATAATTATGACTACCTGCTTCATTCAAGCAAAATCTTCTGCCTTTGTTTTCTTTGCCTTCCAAAATAAGAACATGCTGGTCCTGGAACTCATTGAAGTGAACTGATAACCTACATAACTTGTCAGGAAAATAATGCAGACTTGGGTGTTGACAATGCGTAAGAATTAAAAGAATATCAGAAATGACATAGCATGGTAGAGTGGAAAGGACACGGAAGTCTTGGGTTCCAAGCCCCGCTCAGCAACAGCCTGTGTAACCTTGAGCAAATCATTCTCTTTCTCTGGGCCTCAGTTTTGTCATCTGCCAATTTTACATATTAGTAACTTTGCTTTCAGATTTTGGTGAGGATGATAAAATAACTTGATGGCTGAGAAGTCTGATACAAACTGTGAAGTACTGTTTAAATTTTACATTTGGAAATCATCTTATACCTGGTCTTCCTTTTTTTTTTTGAGACAGAGTTTTGTTCTTGTTGCCCAGACTAGAGTGCAATGGCAGGATCTCGGCTCACTGCAACCTTCACCTCCCAGGTTCAAGGGATTATCCTGCCTCAGCCTCCTGAGTAGCTAGGATTACAGACATGTGCCACCATACCTGGTTAATTTTGTATTTTTAGTAGAGATAGGGTTTCTCCATGTTGCTCAGGTTGGTCTTAAACTCCCTCAGGTGATCCACCTGCCTCAGCCTCCCAAAGTGCTGAAATTACAGGTGTGAGCCACCATGCCCGGCCTAGTCTTGTTTTGTTACATAGACAACAGAAATTCTCTGAAGTGCATGGAATTTGCTTTAGCTCTGTCCCAGTGATGTAGAGCACACCTCCTTTTTATTGCTAACACGGTCCTAGACTCAAAGATTAATTCAATTACAGCAAACATATTAATAGTTCGCTTTAAAATCAAGAGCCTCATGAAGATACGAATAACTCCCTGCATCAATTCCTCTGAGTCTATCTCTATTTCTTATAACGCTCTGGCATGTGATTTATATTTTAAAGGTATATCATATGAGCCTACACAGTAGACTCCATATGGGCTGGTGTGAAGATTAGGAAATCAGTGACCAGTCAAGCAGGGCAGGCCAGTCAAGCATATGCCACCTTGAACAAGATTTTTCCCTATCCATTTTGCTAGGCTTTTCTTGCTAGTGATGGATGAAAATGCTTGAATCATCCCTGTCATCATTTGTGTTCAATGGTCAATCATGGATTTGAATCTGGTTTGTTGCCATAAGTGAGATTTAGAAACTTGTCTTTTGTCTTGGAAGAATCCAATTGATGGCATATACCTATTTCTTCCAAGAGATTTGGCATTAATTAACTCTATACCAGGCGTAGAGAATTACTGAGAAAAGATGCTTCCCAGGTAACAAAGGGGTCTTTTTCTGTTAGTGCCAGGGGAGTAAATTGCTGCCATTTGGGAAATACATTAATTCTTTCAGGCAACCAGTGCCATGCGGTGTAATAAAAAGGGCAATTTATCACATGGTATCTTAATGGCCTAGAAGGGTTAATGCACCTTTAGTTGAGGATTGTACTCTGTTCCCCAGTGAAATCATGATGATTTCTTCACAAAGTCATTTAGGTTAGAATATAATGCCATTAATCCCCCATCATCCACACATCCCCCAAAAAATGAGCAGAGGAACAGATAGAAGAAGACGGAGAGGAACAAAATTTTTTAAAATCACATTGTCATTTTAAGACCTGCTCTTTTTGGAAAGGAGCATTTCTCCATGCTATTCCACTCCAACTCACACCCCCAAGGTCCACAAGTAAACACATGTAAATATAAACTGCCATCATCTTAATCAGAGTGCATTTGAAGCCCATGGGCACTCACAATGTGAAATAATTAGAGCAGCCCAGAAGAGTCTTTAATTAAAGATGCCATTGACAAGATAACAATGGTTTTTGAATGTTGTTAATAGATCTGAATGGAAGGTGTACCTTAATTCAATAAGGGGAAAGTCACTGGATCATGAGTTTGATTGCACATTGTAAAGGGGCACATGTGCCATCTCTTTTATTGCCCATGCTGGAAGTAGAAATAACCTGTCTTATTAAGATATTTAATATATATCATCCTTTACACTTCACTTTGTTATAGCCTAATAAAAATGCCAGAAGACACCAGCCCAAAAGGAGACAGCCCCCACACTTTCTAAGACAATCCACATAGCCCTTTGAAAATCTGGATAATCAACCTCCTATTTCTCAGAGTTATAATCTTTAAAATAAACCATAATAAATTCCCAGGATTCTCTAAAGTTGCGTACAAATATGGAGCTTCACTTTGCAAATTATGGTGGGGGTTCTGGAAACTGAAGCCATGAAGATAGCCCTAAAGTGAACAGATACCTTGGTTGGATTGCATGGTGTGTGAGAGACAACAGTGGCTCAGGAGGCAGCCACAGGGGGTCTCAAGGCATGAAAAGCATGGCAGAAAGTAGAAACCTGGCTCCCTAGAGATGTCATGTCCTAGTTCCTAGAACCTGTGAATCTACAACTGTGCAAAGGGGAATTTGCAGATGTAATTAAGATCAAAGACTTTGAGAAGCAGATTATCCTGGACTATCCAAGGATACCTAACATAAGGGTCCTTAGGAGAGGAAGAGGTAGGAATAGCAGAGTGAGAGTTGGATTTGAAGGTGTCATGTTCCTGGCTTGAAGATGGAAGAAGGGGCCTTGAGCCAAGGAATACAGGTAGCCTCTAGAAACTGGATTCTCGTAGAACCTTCAGAAGGAGAGCAAGCCTACTGTCAGCCGTCTTATTAGCTTAATGAGACTTCTGACCTAGAGAACTGTGGGATAATTTGTGTTTTAAGCCAGTAAGTCTTTGCTATAGCAGTAATGGGAAACTAATACAAGCCTCTATTTTGGCCCCTTTGTGTACTTCGAGGCCCTGCTTTCCTTGGGCTTTGTTTAGTAGTGTCTGTGAGTCCAGTCTTAACAATTCCCATACCAACATTTTAATTTAAATTCCAGGTGTGGAGATTATATCCCAGGGAACATATTCCTTCCACTGCCTATCTACCACATCACCACTGAAGACACACCCCAATCACAACTAACAGAGCAGTAGACTGTGGTTCCAGCTCTGCCTCAAAGTTGAGCTGTGACTTTGGATCACCCACCCCATGCCATGCATCTGAATAAAGAAGGTGTTGGCCTCATAACTCCTGAGCCCCTCCCCAGCCTGAAATAAAAGGGTTCTGTGAAATAGGTTTCAGTATAAATGGATAAGCCACGTGGTGGCTATAAAAAAAAATGCCCCATCAGCATGACACATAGTCCCACTCTTCTCCCATCCTCTTCATGCTTATTCATTTTCAGGCACTTTCAATGAGCCATCCTCTCACTGCCTCCCTTCTTCTAAAAAGACAAGCTAAATGCAAGCCCAACACTGCATGAAAGATGAAGCTTAAAATTGTGTCTAGGAACTGGTGATTTACACATGATTTGTGATTCCTGTAGTATATTAATTGGTAAACATCCTAGGAATGTGTGTGTAAACTAAAGTCGTTTAACATATGCAAACAGGGTAGTTTCTCTGTGTGGTGTTGCTCAAATTTCAGCAAATTCAGATACTCATTGCAAATTGTGTATGTAATTCCCCTCCCACCCCAACCCTGTATGCCATCTCTCTTTCTGTGATCCTATTTCAGATAATAGCATGTGGGTGACCCAGATCTTTAAGCCCTTTACTAGTAGATCCATATGCTTCTATTCTCAGTAAATTGTGCTTGTTGCTTGTAATAATCCACTGTTCTAACTGCTCCTTTTCCTGCCCCAATGAATGGAATATAATGGCTTGATGAGCTATAACATTACAAGTTACTGCTAATCAATCCCTCAACCTGACATCCTTGCTTATTAATTCACATGTTACTTAGAGAAACGGGATGTAGGAACAGTCCCTGTGTAGTTGGATTTTCCATCTTGGTAGTATCGGCCAGGTCCTTAATATTCAGAATTTAAACTTGACCATCGTCCAAATCCCACTTCAGAATGGAATGTCCTATATTTGATAGAGCACTAAGGCCCCAGGACATGAGAGGTCTTGCTTTGCATATTTTCTTAAGAACTACACAACTTTGTTATCAAATGTTAGTGCCAGCACCGCCTTTCATGTAGAAAATGCAGGTTCCTGGGCCCTATCCCAGAAAGAGCAAATCAGAATCTTCATTGCTGGCATCCAAGAATAAAATTTTAAATAATCTTCCTATGAAATTTTGAAAAAAAAAAATAACAGTTTTAGAACCACTTGAAGATTAAAACAGGAATCTGTTATAATAAAGAGAGATTGCTGAACGTCACTTTTGTCCTCCATTCTGCCCCTGACTTCCTGTTCCCTCTCTCCAAGAGTCTGTTTTCTTAAGTCACACATAGCGATTGCCAGAAGTGGAGGACATAGCCACAGTGTTGGGATTGACTGATGGGAAAAGCTGGTTTTAAAGGGTCCATCTCTCTGGGAGATTCTATGATGTCATTTCCCTGGGGCTGATCTGAAATCTCTGGTCAGAGCAATCAAGTAAGAGAGAGATCTGACTCAAAAAAACAGAGAGAGAGAGAGACAAGTAATAAACCTTAAAACCTTAATGTTTATCCACAGCAATTTTAGCACCCCAGGTCGAAATCTGAGGATCTTAATGGAAAATGAATAACAAAACTATATGTCTTGTTGGCTGGAAAACTCTAGGAGGCTGCTTTCTGAGCTTTTAAGACTGAGTACAGCTTCCATCTATCAGCCTTGATGTCTTTTCCATTCAAATATGATTTAATTATATATCGACCCAGGGTCTGACATAGTAAAACCATCATTACTCTCCTGCCTGGATTCCTGAGTGATACTCTGGGTAAAGGTGATCAAACCAACATTAATCTAGAATATAGACCATAAGGAGGAAAGGAGGAAACAGTAATTACTAAGCCCAGCATGCAAGACAACAGCTACAGTAAAAACCTCATGTTGGACCTTGGAACTGGTTGGTCGCTTTCCTTAAAGAAAGTGAAGTGGTGCCGGTCTAACAGCAGGTAAAGGAGTATTGAGCAGAGAGGCAAAATGTCCATGACAAACCTCTAGTGCTGCCATGGTTATTCGCAGTTGCTGCCTTGCAGTTGACTTTCAGCACGACCTCCAGTTGGCACTGGTGTGCAACTGGGTGCTGTAGGATGTTAGGTACTAAGTGGTGAGGTCTGGACCATCACCCTGTCACTACCAACTGTGGTGCCTTCATTATTCTCCACAATTTGTTTCATACATTAATCAGTGGCCCTGCTGATTTCTTTTAAAATTATTTCAATAGTTTTGGGGAAACAGGTATTGTTTGGTTACATGAATGAGTTATTTAGTGGTGATTTCTGAAATTCTGGTGCATCCATCACCCTAGTGGTATATACTGTACCCAACCACTGACAGCACTAGATAGGTCTTCAAGACAGAAAGTCAACAAAGAAACAATGGACTTAAATTATAGCCTGGAACAAAATAGACTTAACAGATATTTGCAAAATAGTCTGCCTGCTGATTTCTTTGTAAAAATTCTCCCTGGGCTTTTTATTTTCATGCATCCATTATTTTATTTTATTTTATTTTATTTTTTGAGACAGAGTCTCACTCTGTCGCCCAGGCTGGAGTACACTGGGGCGATCTCGGCTCACTTCAACCTCCGCCTCCTGGGTTTGAGCAATTCTCTTACCTCGGCCTCCTAGCTAATTTTTTTATATGTATATGTATGTATGTGTGTGTGTGTGTGTGTGTGTGTATATATATGTATATTATATGTGTGTGTGTGTATATATATATATATTTATATGTATATATATATATATATACTTTTTTTTTTCAGTAGAGATGGGGTCTTATCATTTTGGCCAGCCTAGTTTTGAACTCCTGACCTCAAGTGATCCTCCCACCTCAGCCTCCCAAAATGCTGTGATTGCAGACGTGAGCCACCATGCCTGGCTGCATTCACTTAAACAAATATATTTTTTTTAATATTGACAGAATTTCAAACTCAAGTTGCCAGAGTAGTATCAAGAATTCCTGTGTATCCTGCACTCAAATTCATAAATGTCAATATATTACTTTTTTGTATTTGTCTCTTTCCTCTCTCCTTCATTTCCATATACATATAAATGAATAAAATGCATGTGTATATATATGTGCATGTATATACACATATATGTATGTATATATACATGCATGTATACACGTATATATGTATACATGCATGTATATATACATGTATTTTATTCATTTATATGTATATATAAAAATGGAGAGAGGAAAGAGACATACAAAAAATTAGTAAAATATTAACATTTGTGAATATATATATATATATATATTAAACCACAGTGAACAAGATAACCCTTTATCACTAGATATTTCCATGTATGTATCCCCCAAACAAGAAATTCTCATATATAACCATAGCACAATTAACAGGAGAAATTAACATTAATAAAATACTCTTACTACTCTAAACACCTGATTTGTATTTCATTTGTTTTCTGAATAATGTTCTTGAGAGCAAATTAAAGTCCAAGTTCCCTCATTGCATGCTGTTGTCCTGTGCCTCTGGTCTGCTTTCTTCTGGAACCATTCCTGAGACTTTGTATTTCATGACATTGACAACTTTAAAGAGTGCAGATGAGTTATTTTGGAGAATATGCCTTTCTCTGAGCTTGTCTAATGTTTCCTTATGAGGAGCTTCAGGCTGTGGACTTTTAGCACGAATGTCACAGAAGTGATGCTAGGTTCTCTTCACTGTGTCCCATCAGGAAGGTATATTCTGTGGATCCATCCCATTCCTGGGAATCTTAACTTGGTAATCCATGTTAGGTGGTGTCTGCTGGGAAAGTACTATTTTACCCTTGGTAATTAGTTAAGTACCTTGTGTGAGAATGTGTAAACAGTTCTTTATTACTGTTTAAACTTTCACCTAATGGGTTAACATCCATTTACAATTCTCAACTGAACCAGGTATTTATGTAGTTGATTGTTAATTGATGGTTTTCTACATTTATTAGTTGGTTTTCTCTTGTGTGGAAGAGTTTTCCCTTCTTATTGATTAATTTCTTTGTGAATTTTTATTTTGTGGAATCTTATAGTATTACTCAATGAGTTATAATTCTTTATTGTCATAATCTAATGCTCAAAACGTTCCAGATTTGATCAGTGAGAATCTCTTCAAGCTGGCTTCTGTGTCCTTTTCAACAAGTATTTTTGAGTGCTTACAGGATATTGGGGATGCAATTATGAGCTAATCAGAAAAAAAGAAAAAAATCCCTGTAATCTCAGCTACTCAGGAGGCTGAGGCAGGAGAATCACTTGAACCCAGGATATGGAGGCTGCAGTGAGCAAAGATGGTACCACTGCACTTCTGCCAGGGCAACAAGAGTGAAATGCTGTCTCAAAAAAGAAAGAAAAGAAAAGAAAAGAAAAGAAAAGAAAAGGAAAGGAAAGAAAGAAAGGAAAGAAAGAAAGAAAAGAAAGAAAGGAAAGAAAGGAAGAAAGAAAGAAAGAAAGAAAGAAAGAAAGAAAGAAAGAAAGAAAGAAAGGAAAAGAAAAAAAAAGAAAAGAAAAGAAAAGAAAAGAAAAGGAAAGAAAAGAAAAAAAAGAAAAGAAAGAAAGCACGCACCCTGGCTTCCAGGAAATTATGCAGAGAAAAAAATAACAATAAATAGGCAAATGGTGTGGCACACTAGAGGGCATTAAGTGTTGAGGAGAAAAAGCAAAACCAAGATCTGCGTTTAGTATTGGGAATGTTTTGATTACCAAGTCCTGGTCAGAGAAAGCCTTATTAGTAGATGTCAGTTAAATAAGGACCTGACAGGCACAAGGGGGGTAAATCATGTGGATGTCTAGGGGAAAACTCCTCCAGGCAGCACCCAGAACCCCAGAGGAGGAGGAACTATAGCAGTCCCATGAGGTGAGAACACACTGGCATTTTTAGTAAGATGACTGAGGTGGCTGCATGGAGGACAGACAGTGAAAGGCAAGGATAAAAGCAAGGAGACCAGCATCATTTCCAAGGAGCCTTAAATGCCCATCGTGCACATTCCTAAGGCATTGAGAATTTAAGTCAGAGTGTACATTGATGCAATGACAATATATGACAATTGCATGAATTAGTCATCTCAGAAAGGGGAGTTCCTATAGAAATAAGACCCATCTCTTAAATTATTAAACTTTTTGTATCTATATACAGCACTTAAACTACAAATATATATGCATGTATGTATATGTGAATATGTATGTACAGAGAGAGAACAATGAAAAACATTACGTAGCAAAAGCTCTATGCAAAAAGGTTTTTCAGTCTACAGACCATACTACGGTGTGTGATACATTGAGGTGGTTGGTATTTTTATCTTAAAATCACTGCTATTAGTAGTTCACAGTTATTAGCTCACAGCAATTTTAGAAAAATGTGTTACTTTTTTTTTCCCAGCAAGGACATGTATACTGCCTTGTTGTGGATTATGAAATATGGGAAAGCTTAAATGCTATCTATGCTTTCCTTAAGAAGGTTCATTTTTGTCCACATCCAATTAAAGGTTTCTCTCCCCAGCCCTCTGTCCTCAAATGTCCTGATTCTATATCCATGATTACACTGGGACTATATTCCACCTCCTTCTCTGATCTTTCCTTGGAATGTCATAAGATCCAGCAATTTGGCCAGAAATCTCCTAACGGTAACAGAAAAGTACAATCTGGTCACAGAGAGTAAGAGCCTGTGAGTGAGAAATTTTGGGTTATTTTACTGCCATCACCTTGACTAACTCCTCTGTGACCTTATGCTGTTAACACCTGCCTCCACAGGTGTGTGAAGAGCTTTAATTAATATTTGTAAATCTCCCTTTTTGTCACAGATAGGAGGTAGCAGAAAAGGAAGCATTGTTCTTAATCATGGTGAGAAAAAAAAAATGGAGAGATTTTTGTGAAGTTCTGGTGAACTTCCTTCACCAGAGACCTACATCCTACACCCATGGACACTATTTTCACAGGAGGAGAATTAAATATAAATCTTGATTTACTTACTTTGAACTTAAGGAAATGCCCAATGCCTATTTAATGCAAAGCTCCTATTCGATGCCCTGGCTCATATTCAGTATATGCTGCCTCTGACTCCTAAAGCTGTTTAAGTTACCACTGTGAAAGGAACCTTGCTATTCACAATGAGTGTGAGAGTTCACCTAATTAGCTGATTTCAGTTCATTTGGCCTTAAATAATTCCCCAAATTCCCATATGTTTGAACAATATGTTCAACAAGGGGGATGATTCTCTGAAAGCAATTAAATAGTTCTTTTAGGAGAGCTTGTCATCGGTCACTCATAAGCATCCCTGCTATTCCTGTCCATGATGAATGCAGGCGGCAATTACATGGAAAGTGCTTCACCCTCGCTGATGGCCGCTGGCAGGCACCCACATACAGGCTGCATATTGGAATTTCATATTTTTTTCAAACCTCAAGTATATTATTCTAGGCTTTCCATAGAGTGTGTGCTGTTGCTAATATACTGCTTTCCCATCCCCCTCTCCTCGCATGCCCTACCTAAAGGTAAATTAAGACATAATCATCTTAACCATGTTTTGTCCGTATAGGAAGAACTATCCATTTTGGACTGTGGTTACCTTTGTGGAAGATTGAACTTTTTAAAGGTATCTCCAGGGCTTCTTGGAGAGGAGCGGAGACAGGGTGATAATGTTACATCTCCTGTTTCAGACACAGTAAACATAAGATGCTTCTCAATTATATGGCTTGGCTTTATTGCTGCAGCAAATGATAATGAGCTCAAGTATAACCATTACTAACTTGAGAGAATAGGAGATGTCAACATAAGCAATTCACAAATGAATAGCACCTTAGATGAACTCAGAGAAAAACTCTTTGTTTATACAAGATCATGGGAAAGGTGGCATATTTTAGCACTAAATTGTATCTTTATTTTGCCCAAGGGGTTGCTTTTTTGGTCAAGGATGACAAATGTAAATGTCCTTCCTAGGTGGTATAAGTAAAAGCTTTGGTAATAATGCCAATGCCAGCTCTCCCGCTAGCATTGCTCTATATTCAACATTATTATCTTTCTTATGAGTGAAAATACAGCAAACAAAAAAGGATCAAATAGCTTGTTGAAGAACACACATGCCATTAGGGGAAAAATAAGCAGACTTCTGGGTTCTTCTCACTGATGGCTGTTCCGTAAATTATTCCTCCTTACTATTTGGGGCACAGATTAAAAACAAAAGCCAAAAAAATGAAAGAGGGAGGCATTCCGTTAGGTATTATTATCCCATTTTAGTTAACTGTCGCTTTTTTTTTTATATTTTCCATGACTCTGCATTGTCTCTGTAAATAATTAACAATTCATAAAATCTGAACACCAGGTTTGGATGCAATAATTTTAAATTTAGATCTAAAATAGAAAATAGTTGGAAGATATATATTTATGTATTATGCACATTTGTAGCTGTCTACCGTGCTATCACTTTATGAGCTATGTATTTGTGCATTGGCAAAAAGTTTTCAAAGCAAGAATAGACACTCATTCTTTATATTAAAAATACTGTTTTGCTTCATAATAATTTGCTTTATAATTTACCAACATTAAACATATTTTAGATTGTGTTTGGGTAAAAGAAATTTGATGGTAACAAGACTACCAGAGCAGTCATTTCTATAAAGTTTTTGTTTGCTCATTGGTAATGGCATCAACAAGAATAAAGATTTGGTAGCTGGTACGTGACCCACCATCCAGGTCTTTGCATTCTCCAGTTCTGCCCCCTATTTCCAAAGAAGCATTTGTCATTTTGTTAATTGGTTTGTCACAACCTAGATTTGAAATCTATATGTGAACTCCCTCCATGTGCCTGAGAAGTTCAGGACAAATGCCTGTTCTCCAGACCAGTCCTTTGTAAAAGAAAATCCTGGAAAGGAATACTTACAAGCATGAAGAAAACCCCAGTCCGTTAACCAAATTCTCATTCAAATATGCCCCCTCCTCTACCTACTTCTCTCTTTTATCCTTTTTTCTACTGTGAAGCCTCCAGTCAGATGGCTCTGAGGTGCTCCTGAGTCCTGAAGTCACCTGTGGTCCTCCAGACATGATCGTCACCACTCCCTTTGCATTGACTATCCCACACTGTGCAGATGTCAGTTCTGAGCACTGGAATATCCATTTAAAGAAGAGAACACAGCAGGGCAAATGGGAGGTGAGACTCTTTACTTCCTTTTTTGAACAATGGGATTTCGCTTCCTCCTATGGAATAGATTTAACTTTAACATTAGAACACCACAAATCAGCATTTCTTTGTTTGGCAAAGGGTTGGTGGCAAGTGTTTTATAATATCCTAAACATATTGATTAGTTTTGTTTTGTTTTGTTTTCCATGATAACAGAAAAGAGAAGCAAGAGATAATCCAAAGCTTTCTTGTTTGGTTTTAGAATATAGTTGTGATTACCCACATAATCATCTCCACTTACATACCTGCTCATCAACTCCCTTCACTTCCTCCTTCACCTTGTCCCTGTCTGAATGGACATTATTCTGTGGTCTCTGTGGAGTTAAGGAGGAGGTTCAGGGCAGGCAGTCTGTGTTCAGAAAGGAAATAACTATATCTATTTTTTTTCCATCCTGGGGATTAGAAGGCATCTATGTTTAATCAGGAACACATTTAGTACTTAACATATTTTTTTAGTTAACAAATGCATTGAAAATTGTCATCAGTGTTTGTTTCCTTGTGTGTATGAATGCATACAGAAGGGATATGTATGACAAGGAAAAAGAATGAGAATACATAATAGGACATGAACAACAAGGGAGACCGTCACAGCAAAGACAGATTGCAGTTGAATTACTATTTTAAGTGAAAGCTCTGATTTATCTGCCCAATAGTGCTTCCTTGTGTCCATCTGAAGTCAGTTTGTATGAAAGCAGAATTATCTTGTTGGAACACAGTGACCTGTTCCAGACAGTCCTGGGGTCCTGCCTCCTAGGAGGTACTTCAGGCCAAATAAGTAAAAGGAAAAT
>NW_016107320.1:10634230-10701051 GCF_001604975.1 Cebus imitator
TGCTCTTGTTACCCAGGCTGGAATGCAGTGGCGTGATCTCAGCTCACTGCAACCTCCACCTCCTGGGTTCAAGCAATTCTCCTGCCTCAGCCTCCCGAGTAGCTGGGACTACCGGAGCGCGCCACCATGCCCAGCTAATTTTTTGTATTTTTAGTAAGACGGGGTTTCACCATGTTGACCAGGATGGTCTCAATCTCTTGACCTCATGATCCACCTGCCTCGGCCTCCGAAAGTGCTGGGATTATAGGCGTGAGCCACCATGCCCGGCCGAAAATCATGTTTATTTAGGAGAAGAAAATTCCCAGTTGCTGCAATGGATTACCTTTACCCTGCCAAGTGGTGTCTTGAAACTATTTTCTTTGTTCCGGAATGCATTCTGCTATTTAGTGAGTCCTAGTGCAACCACAAGCGGATTCCCTGGGATATGAAATTCTATCGGTTTATTTAAGGACCATGTTTTAGTCCCCTTCCCATTGTGTTTGGTGTTGCTTTTATTTTTGCCACTTTAGTTTTTCTTTTCAGCACTTCCTCAAAATCTATTATGCTCAGGTGGTATTATAGTTATCCTCTATCAAACTAGTCACACATACTAGAGTTCTTATCAGGGAGGGTGAAATATTCTAGTACTTCTTATCCAGTTCACGTATCTAGTGGTCACTTATAAATGATTTCAGTGGGATGAAAGGGGATAAAATATTTGAGGGAAAATAAACATTACCTTAAGGATATTTAAAGAGTTATAAGAAATAGATGTTAAAAAAAAAAAAGTTTGATCATTGATGATAAGGTTTAAGATTTTTAAAACTCAGCATTGAATAAGCCAGAAATAGAACTTTTAAAGTGATTTTTGTTGTCACAACCAATGAAGTAGAAATTCCAACACACTGAACATAATCATTTCTTGAGGTTTTCTTTTTTCTTTTTTTTTTTTTAAAGAGAGTTTCCCTCCATCACCCAGGCTGGAGTGCAGTGGTGCAATCTCAGCTCACTGCAGCCTCTGCCTTCCAGGTTCAAGCAATTCTACTGCCTCAGTCCCCCACATAGCTGGGATTACAGGCCTGTGCTACCACACCTGACTAATTTTTGTTAGTAGAGACAGTTTCATCATTTTAGCCAGGCTGGTCTTGAACTACTGACCTCAGATGATCTGCCTGCCTCAGCCTCCCAAAGTGCTACAATTACAGGTGTAAGCTACTGCACCGGGCCCATTTCTTGAGTTCTTGGTGTCAGCAGTTATTTTGATAGAAGAGGAACAGTTAACATCAGGAAAATTGGGACAATAGAAATATTCTGAAAAAAAATGTTTATATTTGTGTGTTTATTTATTTGTGACCTGGCAATATAATGGCCTGGCAATATAATCACATCTTATTTCCAAATGAGAGAATAAACATACCTTTCCCAACAGGAAGTGATGTCAGTGGAGGATGAATCCACATCGTGTTACTGCCTTTTGGACCCCTTTGCGTGTCACGTGCTCCTAGACAGCTTTGGGACCTATGCACTCACGGGAGAGCCAATAACAGACTGTGCTGTGAAGCAACTGAAGGTGGCGGTTTTTGGCTGCATGTCCTGTAACTCCCTGGATTACAACTTGAGAGTTTACTGTGTGGACAATACCCCTTGTGCATTTCAGGTCAGCCTTTAATAATTTTCTTTTGGTGTCATGAAAGGGTGGATTTTCCAAATGATCAGTATCAATTGAAAATTCTATTACTGAGCGTCTGGAAAATGAACCCAAGCCACTGTAACTACCCAATGGGTTCACCTTGCCCGCTGCCTAGACAGAGCTGATTTATCAAGACAGGAGAATTGCAATAAAGAGTTATACGTGCAGAGCCAGCTGTGCTGGAAACCAGAGTAGTATTATTACTTAAACCAGTCTCCCCAAGAATTCACAGATCATTGTTTTGAAGGATAATTTGGTGGGGAGGGGCTAATGATTGGAAGTGCTGACTGATCGCACTGGAGATGAAGTCTTAGGGAGTCTAAGCTGTCTTCTTGCACTGAGTCAGTTCCTGGGTTGGGGCTACAAGATAGATAAGCCAGTTTATTCATCGGGGTGGTGCCTACTGATTCATGCACAGGGTATGCAAAATACCTCAAGCATTGATTTTAGGATTTGCAATAGTGATGTTATCCCCAGGAGCAATTTGGAGAGTGTCAGAATCTTGCAGCCTCCAGCCGCAAGATTTCCAAACCATAATTTCTAATCTTGTGGCTGATTTGTTAGTCCTACAAAGGCTGTGTAGTCTCCAGGCAGGAAGGGGGATTGTTTCAAAGTTAAATTATAATATAAGCTAAGTTCCTCCCAAAGTGCCTATATACAGGAATGAACAAGGACAGCTTGGAGGTGGCCTAGGAGCAAGGTGAGGTTGGTTAGGTCAGATCTCTTTCACTGTAATAATGTTCTGTTATAATTTTGGAATGGCAGTTTCACCACTGGTTTGACTGGGATTGAAGCAAAAGCCGTGTTACTGTGTGGTCAGCAATATAAAATGGGTTGGGGTACTTGGCATTCAAGAAGAGAAAAGAGCTAAACACATGTGCAGAACATTGTGTACTAAATTATGCAACCGACCAGAAATGTAGTCAGAATTCAGCAAACAGAGACACAAATGAAGAATAGTTTTTGAGAACCCTTTCACAGATTTTCATGGAGGGATGCGATTTTAGGAACATAACAGAAAGGAACACGACATCAAGAGAAAAAAATAGCAGAGCCACAGGAACAAAAAGAGCTATTTGATGTGCAGAGGGCAGTGAGAAAATTGCTTGAATCAACTGAAGGTTGTAGTTAGGGAACGGCAATTATAAATCATACCTATCACCAGGCAGTCATTTTATATCCCGGACATATAGTCTATTAATTATCAGGGCTACTAGGGCAGAGATGGTTCAAGGTTCCTTTCCATTTTTGGTACTTTTAATCATGTAAGATTCATTTTAATTTAGCTACTCAGGAAGACTGCACGTTTATTAATAGCAACAAGGATGATGCAGAACTGCCTGTGTTAGCTCTGCCCATGCATAAACAGCACAGCTCTCCTGACACACCTCATTCCAGATCCCTGCTATTCCAGTTTTGGGTCATTAAGTCCATTATGCAGAGCATTTTCTCAGTAACTAGATTTTAAGACACTTAACTAGAAAACTCATGTTTACCAGTAGAAAAAAATACCATGACTTCACTCCTGAACAATAAGCCAGTAAAAGTGACAAAGTGCCAGCCTGTGTTCCCAAACCACCCCTGAGTATCTCCTAAGTAGCTCAGGTCATTGTGAAGGGCATGCTTCATCTTTGGCTGCTCACAAAAGGGGCTTCCTTCAGAGGTGTGCCATTTTGTGGAATTAGACACTTGAGTTTAAGTAGTTAAACTTCCTCTCACAATTGTCATTTAATACTTTTCCTCTGCACTCCCTACCCCCCAGTAAAAGGATTGCTACAAAAGAAAATATTTAACAGATATTCAGAAAGCAAAAATAAAGAATAAATATCTTAAATAGAGGGTTCATCTTGGGGTCACTACTAGCACTAACCAGTTGTAAAACACACCATGACTCAAGTTGAGTGTTTAGTAAGTCAGCCAGATTTTAAAGGCTGGGTAAACTGGAGTAACCATGGAGCATCACGGAAGATTTCCGATCTCCTGGCTGATATAGATAACCCACTGCTGACTACTGTGCCTGTGTGGAGCTGTTCACACAACTGCCTTGGAAGTCAGCCCTCATAGCCAGTTTGGAGTTTTCTTTGAATAATGGTCTCCCTGCTGATGTATATAGCAGTGAGATAGACGTGTACTTAAAGATCTTTTTCTCAGTGACTTTCATATCATCTATTTTCATCTCTTTTCATTGCTACCATATTCTACCATGGCTCCACTGTTCACAGATGAATACAAATTACTGTGGACGTCATGAAGACACCCTAAACATAGCTTTTCAAACCACTATTCGTTTCTGGTTGGTAATAGAATCTTTTTAGTCAGTACCAGGGAGAATGTTATTCTCCCTCTAATTGAATCCAAATGTATTTCATCATAGAGAGGTATTTCTTAAATTAGTAAAACTCTTTAATTTCGCTTCAGAGAAATGTTTTTCCATATCAATATCTTTTTACCTCCAGTGATTCTTTCTCTCTCCTATTATGGCAAATAAAACTGATTCTAAAGCTGTGTTTGGTTGTGCTTGTTGTTGACAGGATGTATATGACAGCTGTCATGAGCAGAAAGGCCATGTATCCCCACTGGGGTTTTGAAAGATCATCAACCTTGCTTGGATAAGTTTTCTGGCCCACATATGGATTAAAATGAAACTTGTGGTTTTTCTGAACTGTGACTTCCTAGTATAGGAAACAGCCATTTACCCCTCAGTCTTAGTTTCTGAAACTGTCTTGCTTTCTGGATTTTTACTTTGCTAAGTGAATGTGCTCAGGGCCTTCTGCATAGATTTATTTTTATCACCTGCATATCCCAAATAATTTGTTTCATATTGTGATGGTTTCATATGTGATACTGAATTGGAGAAGGAAATTAGAGCCCATTAAAAAAGTTCTATTTTAGGAAAGTCTTAAAAACAGTTCCTTTTTTGAACCCCTAAAAGACCTCACACATTAGTATTTAGCCCTCCATCTTCTGTGGGGCATAAGCTGAAAATATAGTATATGGTAATAACATTTTCTGCAACCCTCAAAGAACCCTGACTTCTTAATCACAATCAGTAAGTAGTTTTTTTGGAGCATTTCTGCAGAAATTGCCCACCCTGGAATGTACTAAAACCACCCTTATAATGATATGTTTGTTGTAATTAGGAAATCGATGTGAGCATGGTTGTGACAGCTGCTGTATTTATTGCAGTGCATCTTTCCTATCTCAAAGAATGATAACAGATATGTGCCCAGCTCTAACTAACTGTAATCTTAACCACAAAGAAGCTGGGGTTAAGGGCATGGTTGCATCTTACATTTCATTCATGTCTCACTGGGAGATTGTATCCCATAAAACACTTAAACGCCTACCCTCTCCCTGGAAGACCTTGCGAGAAGAAACATGTGGAGGCTCAACTCCACCTGTCCTCTCAGAACTGGGTGGGGACCAGGCAATATAATGGGCTCCCCATAGAATATTCCCTGAGATAATTTCAGTATCTAAATAGGCACATTTTCTATTTTTAGTCCTGTCTTTCTTTCTGTGTACCCCATACAGGGCTATTTGATTTGAGTCTCATTTGCTATCAGAGTAGCTTATCTGAGTAATAGTAGCAATTTCTTTGACAAAAACAAAATACTTCATATACCTGGCTAAGACATAATTAGTTTCAGATTTCTGAAGATCCGTTCTGATAAACACATCAAAGCTGTCTCTGAAAAATCTGCTGTTTTTAAAAAATAAAAACGTCAGCTGCCTGTAGGTAGGTGAAAAACAGAATAAGAAGACAATGAGTAAATAACTTCTTGTCCTTCCTGCTTTTGTTTTTCTGTAATAATTAGGGCTGCCATTTTATGCTTGTGTGTTTGACATTGCCTCCTTTGATAAATTCAAACCAAAGGTTGGGAAATGGTGATATATCTTCAAAGCAGTAACATTTTAAGACCTGGTTTTGCCTTCTATTACACACACACCCCTCAGATAAACCTTGACATAGATGAGATAGGGTAACTACTTAATTCCTTGCTTTCCTAAGAATGAAAATAGAAAAAAAAACAACTAGGTTTTTTGTTGTTTTGTTTTTTTTTATTGCCATTGTTCCCAGAACTCCTATATAGTACCTCTTGGCACTCATTACTTACTTGGCATTAACGTGGATTTCGAATCTAATTTCAAAGGATTTCCTCCAGATGTAGTTCTTGTGTTTATCAATAATGCAATCTTGGGAAATATTGTTCATGTAAAGCATTTAAAGGAAAACACCATAGCGACCTAATTTGTGTGTGTGTGTGTGTGTGTGTGTGTGTGTGTGTAAGTTCAAACAGTTTTGTCTCATAAATATGTAAATTCAGCCTGCCTGTTTTAGTATCCTTGAAGCACACCTGAATATTGCTGCCTGTCAGATTAAATCAACATAAAAAGCTCAATGGGGCACAAAGCACAAGCTTTTCCTGGCCACAGCTCCTAGAACTGGATGACTTGCAACCCCAGTGTAAAATGATGGAGTAGAATGCTGAGAAAAACCACCATCCAGAGCCTTCAGGTGCATTTTACATACAAGAACCTGGCCAGACCCTAATTCCTAGTTTCATTAACTCAGGTTATCAGTTTAAAAATGGAATGAGGTATTTAACAGGAGGTCCTTGTCATATAGAGGGCAGATCAGAAAAATCAAATGAATATCAAGCCTCACTCTTGGGGCAATTCATCCATGTGAGTGATTTAGAAATAGCTAAGCAGAGTTGTCCATACCTGGCTTGTCATCAGAATCCGAGAAACGCTTATAAATACCAAGGCCTAGCCCTAGTATAATACAATAGACTCAGGAACTCTGTGTTAAGTGCAATCCACTGTATTTTAAGAGCATTTTTAAGCTAGTACTCAGGAGTCTATTTATTTAACTTTGAAGCCAATTTTGCCTTTACAAATTTATAAATACAATTATTAGTTCATTATTGGGCTTTTTCATTTTTATAATTGTTTTGATATAGAGTAACTATAATTGCTTAATATACAAGATTACAAGACAGTGTTAATTGTATACTGTTGGCTCAATATGTGCAGATTTAAGGAGTAAGCTAAAAGAGCAAAAAATAAATCATGTTGTATTTAAATGTGAGGCCCTAGAGTAGAACTTTTAAAAGGGTACTCTTCCATGATAATTATAAGCAGATATCTATTAAAATTCTTAATATTCTCCATCCCGTGTTTAGACAGTATATGTAATTCTAGAGCAAATACAGATGGACTTATGTCATCTTATACATATATCCTGTACCCATGAAAAATTATTTATGGCACAGAGTTAATAACTTTCTGACTTTCTCATGACTCTTTAAAAACATATCAAGCATAGCAATAAGAAAAGGCAGGTAAATCTAAGAGAAAAAACACTGGACCATGATCAAGTTGCCCTGGTCTAGCCTCAGCTCTCCCATTAACTATGTGGTGTTAGGCAAATCACTTTCTTCAGGGGACTTCCATGTTTTCATCTGTAAATAAGGTACTTGATGCTCTAAATCTTAAATTCTCTTCTAAATAGAACAATTCTGTATAGTTTCTAAATAACAAGATAGTCTAGCACTACACTAAGTAACACATGATCTTGGCCAAGTCACTTCATTTCCTGGTAACGACTACTTCATATTCATTAAGAAAAAATTAAATGTAAAGAAAAGGGTATACTTGAGAGAGCCTAGAAGAGGCCTTCAAATACACTTAGAAGAGTTGTTGTTATACTATGGCTTTAACATGGTCTTAATAAGCACACATCTTGTTCATACTTATTTCTAATCTTGCACAAGAATTGCAAAAAGAGGTTAATATAGGTTAATATATTACCATATTAATTATTTTGTTTGGCTATAAATAAACTCAGGTAAGGAACTGAGGTCTAAAGAAAATGATTTGCCCAAGACCACACAGAAATGTGATTAGAATTTTATGCTGCTATCTTCAGTTTATGAAATTGGTATTCTTTAGAGATTATGAAGTCGCCCAAAGAGTTTTAATGCACCTTAAAACGAGAGCAACATTACTCAAAAATAAAATACAAAGTCCTTAGCATAGCAAGTAAGAATTCATTATTTGTTTTCTGCCCTAGATTTTCATCATCTCCAGTTACACACTTTCCACCCCAACCTTCCATCCCAGCTCTGTCTAGACACCATGCCTATGAATGTCCTGCTCAGCATCTCGAATGTCCTCTCCTTCCTTTTCAAGTGGCCAGTTCCTCCATTTATTTCAAAATGTGGCTCAAATACTATCTCCTCTAATAATTCCCAGATTCCTTTCCCGGTCTGCCCTCCCATCTGGGTCATGGGCACCTTCTGTCTTCCTTAACCTCCTGGGCATGCATGTATGGTAATAGATATTATATTAGAATCAATGCCTAGTGTTCTGATCCTTTCTCAATATTGTAAGTTTCTTGGTGGCAGAGATTGTTTCATTTCTACACACCCAGTGTTCAGCTCCAACATAACTCTGATAGAAATTTAGTAAATCCCCAAGAAGGAACCAGTGACCAGAGACTGCCTAATGTCTCATCCAACTAGGCATTTATAATTAAATTCCTATCCTGCCCATAGTGCCTCATTTCTTCCATTCCTTGTAGCCCCCACCAGACGTTAGCTACCACGTTAACACGTTCAACTCTGAAATCCACAAGATTATCAATTACCTAGCACTATACTGTCAAGTGTGGTCATTACTAACCACATGTGGATATTTAACTTTAATTAAAATAAAAAATTCAGCTCCTTCATCACTCTAGCCACATTTCAGGTACTTAGTAACCACTGTAGCCAGTGGGTACCATAATGGACCATGCAGATATAGAACATTTCTACCATCAGAGCTAGTTTAACACAGACCCTTTGGCCCCAAGAAACACCCTTCCCACAAACACCACCAAAAGAGCTGGAGAAAGTGCCACTGATTTAGTCCTGGAAAAAGATACTAGCAACCTGTTCATGTATACTGAAGGACAAAACTTGGATGGCTTCTTCATCAAAACTGTTTTTGTTACTGTCATTCTACTTATGGACAAGAGATGGCTAAGATAACCGGTAAAGGTGTTTTTACTCATTGATAATTGAAATGTATGTTTTATTGTGTTTACAAACCTGTTTGTTTTCTAAGAGCTTTTTTTTTTAGAAACTGGATTATAAGACAAAGGATTTCAGTTTTTAATTTCTCCTAGCTCTTCAAGGAAATATGTCAATTAATGGTGATTTCAAAAATGGATTTTGGAAGCCTCAACCCCACACAGTCATTTACCATTTCACTGAATATGTATTTGTTTTGTTATTCTGTTTGTTATATCATCTCTCCAATGTGATTCTCACACCACAAATTTGGAACCAATGAAATGGTTTGCTCAACAGAATGTATGCGGATTAAGTTTGTATTAGATTGTATTATATAAAGATTTTTCAGTGAAAGCTACAGGAGTGTTTCCTCGGGAATTTGATTTCTGTTTTCCTGAGCTACAGCTAACTTGATAAACAACTTATTTTTCCTTGGCCTTTTGGTATAATAACTTTTACAAACATTACTACAAATAAATATGATACATGAACACTGGAACATTTATTTTAAGCCAAAAGAATAAATATAATATAATGCCTGCATTCGTGAAGAAAAATTGAACCAGAGTGGAGGGGGGGCTGTTTCTACTTAGTGTGAAATATGATGATGTGTCAGGTTAAGCATGAATGCATCCCTTGATTATGGTCATAGCAGAGTGAAATTCCTACAGTTGTGTGGAAACCCAGATGTATTACAGTTTGCTTGGGGGCAGGGGAGGTCTTTGAGTTCCAAACAAAGGCACAGTGTGGTTCAAAGCCTAAGCAACACAAATAATAAAAAACAGTTGTCTCTTTCTAATCAAATACTTATCACTCAGCAGTGGTTAATCCTTAGTCCTGAACTTTGTAGGCTATGGAGCTGTAAAGAAGTATGTTTCTCCTATACTGTCTGTCCGTTTGTGGAAGACACATGGTGGTGAGTGTGCATATCCCTAGATAGGAAATATATAAGCAGTGGGATGTTTCATTATTGATCCTCTTTTCTTTTTCTTCTCCTATAGGAAGTGGTTTCAGATGAAAGGCATCAAGGTGGACAGCTCCTGGAAGAACCAAAGTTGCTGCATTTCCAAGGGAATACCTTTAGTCTTCAGATCTCTGTCCTTGATATTCCCCCATTCCTCTGGAGAATTAAACCATTCACTGCCTGCCAGGTACTGGCCAAATGGGTTTCTTTTTTTTTTTCCTTTTTTTTTTTAAATTTATTTTATTGCATTTTAGGTTTTGGGGTACCAAACGGGTTTCTAACAGAAACACCTTTGCTTTAACCAGCAAGCGTGTCACAGATCCCGGCAAGGGTCAGCTTGATTTTCCTCTTCCTTTAAAGGATGGATTTCATCTCAAAACTGTCACAGAAAAGTAACAGTTTGGGCTACACTCAGGGAGTGAAACATATTGTCATAAATTCACAGCATTCTAACAGGTGGGAAGAAAAGTGCTTGCACATTAGGTGAGATGACATTTCTCCTCTCTTCCGCTGGAATCGTTGCTCAATATAGGTTGAAGATGCCAATTTAGCAACATAGAGCCAGGTTTGTGGGTTGGTTTGCTTTTATTAAAATCAGTTCATTATGAGACAGCATTTTAATCATATTCAGCAATGAATAAACAGTGTCAGTGAGAAACTTTTTAAGGGTGATGATTTTGAGTTATAGAGAGTTATGACTAGCCAGATGAAAATAAGAGATTTTGTCTTTTGTATATGAAGTGCACTTGCTGCCAAATGAATTAGGCAAGATGGGAAGAAGAAATTTAAAAAATTGAAAAGCAAAGAAACAACATGCCTTTCTTTTTTGAGATGGAGTCTCTGTCGCCCAGGCTGGAATGCAATTGCATGATCTTGGCTCATTGCAACCTCCGCCTCCCAGGTTCAAGTGATTCTCCTGCCTCAGCCTTTCGAGTAGCTGGGATTACAGGTGCCTGCCACCATGCCTGGCTAATTTTTGTATTTTTTACTAAAGATGGGGTTACACCATGTTGGCCAAACTAGTCTTGAACTCCTGACCTCAGGTGATCCACCCACCTCAGTATCCCAAAGTGCTGGGATTACAGACATAAGCCACCACACCTGGCCAGAACATGCCTTTCTTAAGAATCCTTTTTATAAATATCTAAAGATACTTATTATTGTACACGTCTCCTATTAGAGATTTTTCTAAACATTTTGGGGAGACTCAGAATCTCTTTGGATCCTATTTAGTTATTGTAAGTGCATGCTTAGCAGTAAAAGATCTCTTATAAACTTACGATCCTGCCACTGAAGTCTATGAAAATTCCCAGTGATACGTATTAAAGTAAGCAGCTAGTTAGCCTACCATAGTTTCCGAAGCCAGTCCTCTGTGCTTCAAGTGCTTAAGGACAGGATAGTTCCTTAACTCTGGAAAAGCTTCTAGTGGACTCACATTGATCTAGAATCACAGAATGCTTTCAGGCTTGTTTTGCCCATAAGCATAATGTGGAGAATCCTGTGGGCTTTGTAACCTTCCATCCTTGCAGCATTTATTTTTTTTTAAACTATACACAGGTATACCAGCTTGTCAGAATGGGAATAAGCCCAGTCACAAAGAAGCCTTGACTGCATCATGTTGGTTAGAAAAAATTGAACCAACAACCATCCATCTTCTAAAATTCAGGATTTTTAAACTGGACGGGGATACATTTTTCTATTGACTTTTTAGACTTATTACCTGAGGAATTTCTGTCTGTTCAGTTTTAGTACATTCAAAGCAGCACAACCATCTCTCATGGCCCTGAACATTTTTTGGGGGTGGGGGCCAGGGGAATATTCAGCACATTTTTTTCTATGGAGAGAAGTTTTCTATGAATAAATATATTGTTTATGACATTCAAGGTATAGGTATCTTTGCCTCCCAGTAAGCAGTATTCAAAGTTCCTAGTCCAAATTGAACTTCAGAGTATTGTTAAAACAAGCCCTGATAGTCATGCAAATTCCTCTATATTAACCTTTATAGGTTATAAGGGTCTCATTTCACTGGATGTGATACAAAGTGAACTATTAAGTTTAATGCTTGGAGATAAAAAATCAGATGAAAGAACCATTATCTTGCAGCATCACTTAAACAATAATTCTGACACCAGTGATACTGAAGAGAGCCCCAGGAAGAAGAGGGTTAGGGGCCTAAGAGCTTACTGACCTCAGAGGGTGTAACAGGACCAGCCAAAGCCAGAGGACATTGGCTTTCAAGGAAACCCAGCAAGCTTTACTGCTGGGATGGGTTGGATTACATGGAAGTTGTGAACATGTATAAATATTTGCCTTTTGTAATTGAGCATAATTTGAAAGAGTCTTGGAAGGCAGAGAAACAATTTAATTTTCTCTGCATCAGGAGGCTTGCCACTGAGTTTTCATTTCCACTTCATTTTTCTTACCCCAAATGGCTTTCCGCTCTATTCCTCCTTTCTCTTCACCACCCCTCCCACCAATTTTCTTGCCCCTCATCATCATTGAAATCCTTCAGCTTGTGTGAATGCATATTGTGCTTGGCTTAATGGCCATGCTGTGTTTGCTCTGGGCATTAGATGTAAGCACTTAGGGAGGGTTTGTGTTCAGCCTGCTTGAACCTCATGTAGAACATCATGTGCACTGACAAACTTGGCATGGATAATACAGAATGGCTTTTCATTAGGGCTTAGTGGTTAGAAACTAACAGGGCCTGTTTCTTGCTAACCCAGAGAGCTATTGTGGAGATAGAAAATCACACTATTCCTGACATCGTTTATAAGTCTCTCCTTCAATTGGTGAATCTCCCTTTCTCTAATTTCAACTCAGGAATCTGGGAGCCAACATATTACCAATTGTTACCCAAACCCTACTCTACTAGGAAACTTTCCTGTTTTCTTCTGGGAAAGGTGGAATTTCCCAGAAAGATACAAGCTGGGGAGATACCCAGTGCATATAATGTTTTCCCTATCTGAAACCAACAAACTGCATGAGAAATGTTTTTAGAATGATGTGAGTTCAAGGTTGGGCCCAGAGGTATGCCATGAGAGCCTGTACATTCAAGGACCAACTAGATTTTAAATTTTGTTGATTTAGGTTCTGGAGGATTAGTTTATGGATGTCATTGCTTATGAAGCCAGGTATGTTGGGTGAGAAGTCGGAAAGGCTATGTCAGCTCTTCTGAGATCTCATTATGGTAGCAACCACTGACCTTAGTTCAAACAAACCTGAGGCCCACAATGCTAGTCTCCCCAAGTAAACAATTCATTATTCCCCATTTTCTTGTCAGTACCTAAGACTCTACCATGATTAGGGTTATGTACTTTTCCCAGCAGTAGAATTAGCAACCCTCCTCTGCGAGGTAAATAATTCTACTTTCAATAGGTTGCTGGGACCCAAGGGCTCCTAAATCAATTTCTTTTATTCCTTGCTGGCTGTGGGGTAGGGAAGCCATAACAAACATAATGCAATAAATTATTAATTTATTTTTAAAAGCCAACAAAACACAAAGTCAAGTTGTCACCTCCCTAGGGTAAAACAGCTGTCTTTCCAACATGCTGTGTATCTTGGAGAACCCAGTGTCTGTCTCCTGCTAAGATATGATTTACATTCTCTCCATCTGCTAGCAACCTAATTATAATAGGAGTCAAAATGAAAACATTTCCGGAATTTTTTAAACACCCATAACTTTGCTACACTTTCTCCTCCCATGTTACTTTCCACATAATTCCTCTCAGCTCAGCAAGCTTGTTGGTGATTTTTGTTTTTGCTTTTTGAATAAATGAAAGTGAAGATGATTGCCCTGAAAACACACTAATCAGGGTGCTTCTAATTCTATTATTTTAAAATGTTTCGTTGACTGCTATTGGCAGCTGCTACTCAAATCAACACTAAAAGAATATTCCTTTGATACTGTCTTAAAATCAGATTTTTTAAATGTTTGGATTGTGTTCAATGGAATGGAACGAGAGAAGACGGTTGTTTTTTTGTTTTTGGTGCTGATTCTTATGTCTTTCTGCAAGGAAAAATTATCTCTGCAGTATGCATTACTTTTTTATATTTCTTCCAGTGTTTTTAGTGGAAAATGTAAGGAATTCAGTAAATGATACCAGAGAAGACACACTTAAATGAATGGTCAGTGCCTTTTTTTTTTTTTTCTTCAGAAGGCAAGCAGTACTAAGGATTCAAATCAAATTGCAGAAAACATACGTTTGCTTAAGAGCTGCATCTTGAGCACAGTTCTTTGTCTAGCCCTGAAGTCCAACTGCTTGCATTGCAGTATGATAACCCGAATCTCAATTTTAGGAAACAAATATTTCCTAGTTAGCTTAGCTGGGCAAAACTACCTTAGGCAAAAGCACCGTAAACCCCAGAGTGCTATGTTATGGTTACTTTCATTGAAGCACATGGTGCAAAGAAACTCTACAAAAATTCACCGGTTTGGAGAAGAGAGTTTATTTGAGGGCTAATAAAAATAATGGAGAAACAAGTATAGGGCAAGAGATGGTGGAAGCTTTTGAAGGCCAGGTAGGAGATGGAGTTTCACACAGCAGGCATCAAAGGACCATTGTGATCCCCCAAGCAAAAGACTCATGTAAGAAATGCAGAGTTCCTAGTTGACTTGGTCACATCAATGCCTACCCCCATCATTAGAGGTAAAAAAGAGACCATAGTGCTATTTCCTGAATAAGTCCAATCAACTGCCTTCTGTTTGCCCCTCCAGTTAAGCTCCAACCCCCTCATTTGCTCTATCTAGTAGAGCTTGAAGGCAGGAAGACTGGGAATAGGTAACTACAGTTAGCCATAATGGAAGTGTAACATCAACCAGAATATTAGAGGAGAGTAACAATGGGAGAGAGATGATGGCAATCAGTTTCCAAAAGTTAAATTTGCCAGACAAATAAAGACCAAACAAGATTATTTGTAGTGCTTAAGAGTATCATACCAGAGATTGATAATAATGAAATAAATACCAGAGATGAAGTTTTTGGAGTCCTCCACAGAGAGATGGCAGTTGGGGCAAGTGTGAGCATATGGGATCTTGAAGAGTACAGAAGGCAGGGAGAGAATTGTAGGAGGCTGAGGTGGAGGAAGGACTGCCCATGGTTTATAAAGTGGAACAAGGCTCAAGAGACTTAGGAAGAGACTCAGATTAGATAACAAGGAGAAATGGCAGAACTTGTAAGTGCATATGATGGTACAAGTGAAAAGTCATTTTGGAGTATTTTAGAGAAAATGACTTCCTATAGGCATTGCCAGGAGGCCCCACCAATCAGAAATGCCCTCTGCTGCAGGATCTACCACAGGAAGAAAAGAGAAGAGATCACAAGTAAAACCTTTTTGTATTAGAGGAAAGTGGGAAAGTGATATCATTAAATGGACATGTGTTGTCAGCTGACGGTACAACCAAGTTTTCCTCCAACCAAAAGTGTCCTTAGTGATCATTAGCTTGGTGCATCTTCCAGCATTTTCCCTAGACAATAGCCTCCCTCTGGAACACACTACTAGCCCCTTTAAGGGTTGCACAACTCACATCAGTTTCTAAGATAACATTTTCAAGTCAAGAAGAATTGTTTTAATCAAGAAAACAGAAGGCACTCAGGACATTTCAAACTGAGGGGAAATTTAATTAAGTGATTTATGTGATTACAAAACCACGGTGGGGAGCCAAGGTGACAGAAAGCCACTAGTGGTATTAGAAAACC
This sequence comes from Cebus imitator, assembly GCF_001604975.1. Classification (NCBI taxonomy): domain Eukaryota; kingdom Metazoa; phylum Chordata; class Mammalia; order Primates; family Cebidae; genus Cebus; species Cebus imitator. Next base: position 10,649,627 of record NW_016107320.1, read on the forward strand.
AGTCAGGTCAGGAATTTCAGGAAAGTACACCAGCACTGAAGCAGTGGATTCTCCAGGGAATATCCAGGAGCCCCTGCACACCTTTCTTGGGCTGTCAATTGAAGCCTTTGGGTTTGCCTGTTACCGGGGCAGTGATGGCCTCTGCACTTCCTCTCTCTTCCAAATCTAGCAGGAGTACCTCTTATGGGCAGAATGGAAATGTGAACTCCTTCCAGCAAGGGAGTCTATAAAATGCAGTTTTGAGGCTTCCAGCCCCTGCCACATGGCAAAGACAATGGCCAAGATTCGAGTTCCATACTAACAGCCACATCATGCACAGGAATGAAGTCCATGAAATGCCACATAGTTTCCCACCTATAGACTTCTCTGTATCCTTCTTGAAATTCCACTTTTCCTTTGGTTCAGGATTAAGAACAAACAAAACCACCCAGAAAATTCTTACATTTATTGCTGAGATGTATGGTAGAATATTTGCTTTTGTTATATGTCCTGTTCCCTTAAAGCCAGCTCTCCTCTCTTCAAGTTCACAGCAATCTAAAGTCCGTCCATCCCTCCTCCCTGAATCTACCAGAAAGTATCCAAAATAAAAATCTGTGAGGATTTCTGTAGAGAAAATTAGGAAACAAGGTATCTAAACAAGTGTCCACATAAGGGCTCAGGAATAACTAGGTAACTCATAGCTCCTCAAAGGGAACAGATCATTTTAATCATGCTCTGCAGTCTCGTGACACGTACTGGCTTCATCACCAGTCATAGTTCAGGGTTCCAAACTTCCAGACTTGATACCTGTCTTGCCACTTTTTAGTTCTAGTATTGCAGAAAACTATATTTTAGCAATAGGTAAAGGGGCAAACTAATAAGGTGAGAAATAGAGGAAAAAGTGAGCGTGAGGATTATTAGAGGCATATGTCGTCATTGCCAAGGGCCAAGCCACATTTGAGTAGAAAGGAGAGACTTTTTAGTACATGAAAAAATTTCGGTGACTAACATCTACTTCACATTATTAGACACAGTCTGGTAGCAAGCACTGGCTAATACTAGGAAAAATGAGTAATTACAGATTTTATAAGTTCCCTTCTCGTTGACTAAAAGATACTTTTGCCTCTTAATTGTCTATAAGTCCCTTGAGAGTGGGAAACTGAACATGTTATTGTTTCCTATTGTTTACCTAGTATAGTGGTCATTAGCAGGCCCCTTATACATTATAGTTGAATGGACAAATTGAGCAAATGAAGAATTGACAAATTCTGGGGTGACCCTGTATATGTGTTTATCTGTCTTTCTCCCCACCCTCTGTCACTCTCTCTCTCTCTCCCTGACTGTGTGTATGTGTGTGTGATTTTGTATTAGGTATTAATTTTTATGTTGGATACATTAGCAATATTGTGTTCTCACAATTCTGCATGAGTTTGTGGTATGGGGTTAAGTTTTGGCCAATCAGTTCCTTAGCATAATTTTTATGTAAATGAAAAGATAACTTCCTACCCCAGACTAAAGTAGAAGCATGGCCTGTAGGAATCTTCCAAAGGAAAATATTTTCTAAGTGGGGAAAGAAAAATGATAATTTTTTATGGCATTCTAATTGTGTGTCACCAAGTGAAATCTGAGCTCTTGCAGTGCGTTTTTGGAATTCAAATGTTATCATTTGAAATTGATATTAATTACTTTTGTGCTGCTTGGCATTTGCTGAAACGTTATTTCTACAACAATTCCACTAAAGTTGCCTAGGCAATTATCTCCGCTGTGATTGTCGTCATCATCATCATCATTGCTTTAAATCTCCCCTGTTCTAGTTCATCTCAGCTGGGCTCTGCACACCATACCTCGCTTCTCTCCCTCTCCCCTGCAGGAAGTTCCTTTCTCCCGCGTGTGGTGCAGTAACCGGCAGCCCCTGCACTGTGCCTTCTCCCTGGAGCGTTACACGCCCACCACCACACAGCTGTCCTGCAAAATCTGCATTCGGCAGCTCAAAGGCCATGAACAGATCCTCCAAGTGCAGACATCAATCCTAGAGGTGAGTCCTTGATCTACAGGTCATTTGACCCTCTTTCTGAAGGATAATAAGAATAATAAAGCTATCCCTACCAGCCGTGCTATTCAGTTTCTGAAAGAGCTTCAAAATGCACAAACTCTTAATCTTCATTACTGATAAGGGAAAGTAAACCTTGTTTCAGGCCAAGGACTGAACTAAAGAAGGTAACTTTGAGGAAGGAACTGGTACCAGGCTTTTGATACACAAAATAGCAAGAAGTCTCAGTCCACAGCAGGCTTGTATTATCAGCTGAGATTCATTATAGAATGAAGCCAGATGGTGCAGTTGAGACACATGCCACAAAGAGGCACAAAGCTACCCTCAGACTGTTTTTCTACTGGTTCTGACTAGTTTTCCAGAAGTCAGTTGCCCTATATGTGTTATTTTATCTCCAGCGACTGGACTCCCTGTCTTACTGTTTCTCATGACCCCCAGGCTTAGAATTCTGTACATCTGCATTTCCATTACTCCATTCCAATACAATAATATAAGAAGGACCTCATTCTACAAGGTAAGGAAATGCAAGTGCAAAGAAAAATAGGACTTCATCCAGGTCAGATCAATATTGGAAGGTAGAGTTAAAGTAGCAGTCAAGGGAGGATTCACTTGAGCACTTTTGAAAAAAGACATCTGATTTCCGCCATGGCTCTAATTTGTGCTAAACCACCAAGTGACTTCATGGGTTTGAACATAAGCTTATAAAGTATACAATAGCCATCCTTCCTGAATGGGATAGAGGGAGAGATTAGCAGAGGGATTGTGATGCTTTTGTTTGACAGTTTCCAGGTCATTACAGGCTAGTGCAGGAAAACATACATATTTTGCTCACTTATAGGATAAATATATACATATACATACATATATGCATTTATTAATATAAAAATATATATTTATAAATTTAGGCTTGGCAGAAGATTGAACACATTTATATACATGTAATTCAATTTCAGGGTTTTTTCTTGGAAAATTTATAGCTGTAGAACATTATTCCTTCTCTCTATTCTCATTTGAATTCATTGTTTATGCAAAATGACTATTGCTAATTCCCCAAATAGTTTTTCTGAAGAGTAGATGGCTTTCCAAAGGATTGTGCCTTAAAATTGATAGCTGTCTTAATTGACATGTTTATGCGCTATTTGCATTCATTATTGCCAGTTATCATTATGTGCTCAAGTACTTTTGATGGCAAAGGTAGATCTGGAAACCTAGGGTAGGATATTTTTAGGGGCTCTTTCTTGAACAGCGATGGTATATTTCACACGATACGTTTCAAAGTAAAATAAAAATTGGAGGAAGATGTTAAAAATAAAAAGAAAATCTGAGAAGAGCTGGTATTCACAAGGTAGGTATGAAAAGGCATCACATAAAAGACCTCTCTCATCCAAATTGCTCTAGATATCTGTTAACAGGCCAAGAAAAGAGTTCAGGTTTAAAGGTTTTTGTTTGTGAACATGTGTAGATATTAGTGATTCACGTGTGCCATTACAGGATGTGGTAGGTATTTTTTGCTCCCTGTTTAATAAATTCTTAAAGTGCTTGAAAGGAAAATTAGCTAATAAATACAACCTTACTGTTTATTATCCAATTTCTTTTCTAATGCTTTACCAGTTTACAGTCACTTAGAAATGCCTTGCAGAAGATAACATCTCTTGATAATGAGAGGCAAGTATCAGAATAATATTTCAATATTTATTGTTAGGCTATAGTCATCCAATTTGAGGGCTGCTACATTTTGGAGGCTTTATTAACCCTTTGATCCTTTTAAGGATCACTTTATTAATTGCTTCAAGCATTGCTGCAGAATTTGGCCCAGGTTGTCTTCTTCACTTTGTGATAAACTGTATTTCCTAGACAAGTCTAATTTGCTCTCATTTTTTCTGTCAAAAGGTGACTAATAACTTCAGTAAGCCACTATATTTCAGCTATCATTTCATTTGCTTTCATATTTGTCATACAGCCATCAAAACTCTGTGGGTTAAGTATGAGTACTATCACAATTTTACATGCTGTAAAAGTCTCAAAGGCATCAACTTTCTTGTCCAAGATCAAAGATCATGGAACTCTTAAGGAAGTGGAGCCACAGTACCCAACTCAGAGACCTGACTTCAGGATCAAAGCCTGACTACCCCACTATACTACTCCTTGATCCCAATCAAGGCCATCTACTGGATTAACTTTAACTGTGGTCCTTGTTCATAATATGACTTCTCTTTGGGGGCTCACGTACTAGTGACAAACATCATAGCACCAAGTGATCGTTTCAAGTACCTGAAAATATATGAAAATTGAGAAGTTCTTTCTTCAAAAGAAGAAAGGATGGGATGTAACCATCTGTGTGATGGACTAGAACTGTTCATTCTATAATAGAGATCCTACGCATAGCTCTGCCAACAAATGGATATCTTCTTTGAATGATTGCTCAAACCCACTTAATCCTGGGATTGCCTGACTCACAGGAAAGACATGCATCTGATGATACATCTGATGAATAAAAACTGTCCTCTTGGCTGGGCACAGTGGCTCGTGCCTGTAATCCCAGCACTTTGGGAGGCTGAGGCGGGCAAATCATGAGGTCAGGAGATTGGGACCATCGTAGCTAACATGGTGAAACCCAGAATCTACTAAAATACTCAAAGTAGAAAAAATTAGCCGGGCATGGTGGCAGGTGCCTGTAGTCCCAGCTACTCTGGAGGCTGAGGCAGAAGAATCACTTGAATCTAGGAGGCAGAGGTTGCAGTGAGCCAAGATCATGACACTGTACTCCAGCCTGTGTGACAGAGCGAGACTCTATCTTAAAGAAAAAAGAAAGAAAGAAACCTGTCTTCTTTTCCCTAAAAATGACTTAATTTTTTGGTAAACGGTTTCAGCAAAAGTGAAGATGCAGAAAGTGCTGAGAAATTGGGATGACCTAGGGAGGTACAGGATGCATTCTAGAATTCTAGACACAGGTCTCTGTCAGTGAGTTAGGAATAATAGATCGACTTTTAAAGTGCATCATACTTCATGTCCCCTAGGCAGAAAAAGACTACATTTAGGTGGTTTAATATGTTAGTAAGATAAATTCATCAAATTAACATTTATAATATATATGAGATTTAAGATATATAAAATACTTTATATCTGAAATATTGATTTTATATATTAATAGCAGTAAGATACCTATCTTAAATACTGCTTCAAATATTTAAGTCAATGCAGTAATCATCCTCATTGAAGGCATTTGATCCTTCATGTTCAGCCTCATCCCTGACATATCTCCTCATCCCTCTTATCTAAGTGATTTTTCAAATAAACCCAGTCCTTCATACTTAAAAGTTATTTTTGTGACCAAGATAATATATCTTTTTTTTTTTCTTTAGAGTGGTCATTATTGTATCAGTCTTTAGAAGCAAGTTTTTCCTCTTAAATTTAACCCTATGGAATTACCCAGTGATTATTGCCAATCAATACGCCAATAAAGCAACATTATCAACAGTCTAAAATTATAGACCAGAGTAAAACAGTTTTGCAAATATTGAAGAGAAGGGAAGAATTCCCAAGTAATTTATTTCATCATTTCTTATTAATGTAACATTATTAAAGAATCTTTTTTTTTTTCAGTATAAACAACTTAAAGGAAGCTTGCATGTTATAATTTTCCCTTCAAGCATTTCTCTCATCTTTTTTCCAAAAGTGTTGGAAGTTGGGGGATAATTTGTCTGTTACAATAGACAGAATAGTTGGAATTTCTCATTGATTTACAAGTCCCTTAGCTTACCAGGTAGCAGCTGCTTATCTCAGATGTGCAGAGCATGAAAATCTACTGTTCCTCTGCATATTTAATTTAAACAATCAGAAAATGTGATGTATCTACAGGATTCTTATTACTTGGCCCAGATGTCCTTTAGAATGCATCATAAATGTTACATAAAGTATCATCCTTATGCATGGAAAATATTTAAATTTGAAAACTTTAAGAGGGAGATGGGGACCCACTTATTAACATGTCGTAAATTGAAAAATTACTTATTTTTAGACTCAGTCTAATACTTTATTCACCTTCAAATAAAACCACCTTGTTCAGCTTTTTCTGAAGATATCATGCGTCAAGGTGGTTTTTCTTCTGCCCATAGTGAAGAGAGAGCTTGGTCAACAATTTAAGGGTACCATGAGGGCTTTCAGAGGCCAATTCTGTCTCTTGGGATCCTTCAGCAAGGAAACTTCATTGTTTTCAGTTTCATTGATAAGCCATATCTTTGGCGTCATTTTACAATGACAGCTACCATGTTAACTTGCATAGAATTAATAGAAAAATTTCCTTCTAGTTTCTATCATAGTCTTAAGTCAGAAAATATGCAAGGATACTATTCCTATTTGATTTGCATCTTTAGCGGCTAGAGGAAATTTTACAAACCATGATAAAAATGATGTCTCTTCTAACTATTTTAAGCAGTAAGAAGCTAAATAGGTTCGTTGTATAACCATTCAATATATCGGAACAGAATTGTCCACTCTACTGAAATAACCACCTATCCACCTAATTTCTATTCATTCAATGCCTACTTATCTTTCAGGCCAACTCAAATGCCTTCCCTATGAAGTATTTCCTACTGTACTCAGAAAATGTTTTCCTTAACCACCCAGCACTGTAGATTTCTTGGCACTTGTCTTGAAACAGGGTGGTATGTTGAAATAAGCACTGATACAGCTGTTAGGATATCAGAATTCTAGTTTCACCTATGTGAAACTACTTGGGTGAATTTTTCCAGGTTTCATAACCTCTGTGGAATCTATACAAATGCAAAATAACTGATTAGGAAATCAGGGCTGAGATATATAAGGTAGCATCCAAGGTCACTGAACTGGGAAGTGTTGAGTTTTACTCCGAAGTGCGGTCTTTCTGGTTCTAAAAACGATGTTTTTTGTGTGTTATACTATGACAACCTCAAGTACTAGAATAGTTTTGACGAGCATTGTTTCATAATATTCCAGGAACATAACTAAAGCCAGTAAGTAGAATCTGTTTAATAAGATAACATCTTCCCTGAGGTTCTAAGAAGAGCGTGTGATATGCGGTGCTTCTCACATGTGAGTGACCATGAATCTGCTTTTCTTGGAATCTCTTCTGAGATACCCTTTTGGAACTTGTGGATTAAGGAATTTTGTTTCCAAAACAGAGCTCTTAAAATGCAACTGTGTTAAATAGTTACAGAAATGGAAAAATCATTATTAATCATTAATGAAATTTCTGTATCAACCAGTTTTCTCAATTAACAGATTTAAAAAGCTCTATTTTCAATCTACCAAGTCTGATAGTTTATACTTATGTGAGCCTGGCTGCTGGCTGAAAAAGGCCACCATGGCTGTGGTGCCCACATTAGGAATTTATTTAAGAACTGGAAGAAGCATTAGGGCAGGATTTCAGGGAGGGAAGGAAGGGCGTGTATTGACTTGGAGGGCACAACAGGAAAGTTTTTAAGGCAAGGGACAGCTTCTTGGAGTTTAAACAGTTCTAACTAGTCCCTTAACCCAATCCCAGATCTGATGCTTTACCCCTCGAATTAGTTTTCTTTTGCTACGTAACAAACTACTACTACTTTAGAAGCGTAAAACAACACTTATTTATTATCTCACAAGACTGAAACCAAAGTGTTGACCAGGGCATGTCCTCACCTGGAGCTCAGAGTCCTTTTCTAAGTTTATTCAGGTTGTGGGCACCTCTTTGTTCCTTATAGCTTTAGGACTAAGGTCCCCATTTTCTTGCTGGCTGTTGGCCAGAGGTCACTCTCCGCTCCCAGAAGCCACCCACAGGTCCTAGACACATGGCCCCCTCTATCAGAAGTTCACAAAGTGGCTGTTTGTTTTACTCTAGGCCAGGAGAAAAGGTCCCTCCAGACACCAAGCGCTATCTCATTTGAGGACCACCTGATTAGGTCAGGCCCACCCAGAAAAATCTCTGAATTGATTCAGAGTCAACTGATTAGGGGCATTAATTACATCAGCAAATTCCTTTTGTCTTATGATCATGGAAGTGATTCAATCAGATACTTTTCAGACCTTAAAATTCTGTTAGTCCACTTAAACTTATTAGCAACCACTATAGCCTGGCACATTTCTGTGGGATTTCATGTTGTTGATAAGGATTAGTACTGAAATGACAAATTCTTACTGGACAGCTTTAAACCAGAAGCAGGTAGGCAGGCAGCAGGCAGGAGCCTTCCTTACTGTACCACCATACGAGCTGGCTATACGTTACTCTGACTCAAGGCTGGCTCTGTTATGCCAAAGCAATTTAATTCTGAAATAATTCTAATTTTGAAATAAAGATATTTATTATAAAAATCACACAACTTTAGGACTAGAGGATAAAAAACATAATTAAAGGTAACCAACATACAATCATACCTTTGTAGCTTTCATACAAGGCATTTCCTAGTCAGCTCCTTTAATCAGCCTGTTCATCATTGGTCAGTTATGACTATCAGAGGACCATTCCTTACTCTGAACTGAAACCTGTCATTTGATATCTAGAAGCTGAATCTAGATCTATCCCTGAGAGCAGAAAGAGGGGGGGGAAAAAAAAAAAAAAAAAAAAAAAGAGTCTAATTCTGCTCTCACCTGAACAGCTCTTTTAATGGTGGAAGCTGGTTATTGTGACTCCCCTGAGTGGAAGAGTCTGTTGTAAATTTCCAGTACACAATTTATTAGGCTACTAGAGAAGTTCTTTACTATCTTTGAAGAAAGGGAAACTTATCAATGTATTTTATAGAGTCCGTCACAACAGGCAAGCATTTTGTGCATGCATATTAACTCAGACTTTCTTAAAAAATAAGTGTTAATCAGGACTGCTTTCAGGTGGATCTGATCATGTGTTCCTTATTTTGTTTATAGAGTGAACGAGAAGCCATCACTTTCTTTGCACAAGAGGACAGCACTTTTCCTGCACAGACTGGCCCCAAAGCCTTCAAAATTCCCTACTCCATCAGACAGCGGATTTGTGCTACATTTGACACCCCCAATGCCAAAGGCAAGGACTGGCAGATGTTAGCACAAAAAAACAGCATCAACAGGTAATTGGGGGCAACCTCTGGAGGGTGATGTTACTAAGAGAATTTGGAAACATAAAGTGGGCTAAGTATAACCATGTAGTTTCTGAGACCTAATATTTTTATGCGTTCCTCTGGCCATATTTCATGTGTGTTCCCACTAAGTAAGTGAGAAAAGATCAAGAATTTGACAGTTGGCCAAGCATAGTGAGTCATGCCTGAAATCCCAGCACTTTGGGAGGCTGAGGGAGGCAGATGGCTTGAGGCTAGCAGTTTGAGACCAGCCTGGGCAACATGGCGAGACCCCATCTTAAAAAAAAAAAAAAAACATAAATAATTAGCTGGGAGTGGTGGTGTGCATCTATAGCCCCAGCTACCTGGGAGGCTGAGGAGAGAGGATCACTTGAGCCAAGATTGCACCACTGCACTCCAGCCTGGGCAATAGAGTGAGACCCTGCCTCAAAACAAAACAATCCAAAAAAAGACACCTTGTGTGACATTTCCTGTTACCCCATTCTGCCTTTGGCAACATTATAGAAAAGCTCTACTTTGGTTTTTGTACCATGTCTAGTTTTGCAAATTGAGTCATCCAAATGGGGACTTAGATTATTTTATCTTGGAGATTGTGAGTGAACAGAACACTTTCTCAAGCTGGTGATGCAGAAACAAGCAAATTTTTCACATCTCCTCTCTACTATCAGGTAACCTTAAACATGCTTTAACCCTTGTGAGGACATGCTCAACCTACAAAGCCAGTTGCCTGAATAGAAAAAAAGGAAGTTTGAAGATAACTTTTGAGTCGGAAGCCAGAAGATGTGAAATAAGCTGAAGCTTGCCTAGGCACTGTGTATGGGCATGCTGCTCAAACTGACACTGCTCATTACTGCAATAACATTTGTAGTTGAATTGAGAGTAGAATAGAGAGACCCATAATGGGCTTTATTACTTTAGATGAGACAGGCAGGGGTGATGCTCTCCAGGGCAACACTGATGGGCAGGCGGGTTTGGGCTCAGCTTAAGAGATACCTAGTATCCCTGCACTGAAAAACAACATCTCCTCTCCCTCTAAACCCACTGCATGCCCCAAAATGAACAGAAAACACATTTTATTTCCCTTTCCTTTGGTACTATTTTTTTCCTTTGAGGCAAAGCCTTATTTTTTTACCGTTCGACTTGCTCTGTCATTTTCATTTTTTGTTCTTTATTTTCACAGACATCCTACCTGACTCTTTCTTCTCTGAAAGGGAGGGTAGATGTCTGCCAAGAAGGAATGGAGTGCTACTGCCTGTTTCAAAAGGGATCCGGAAGCCAAGAACGAAGGGCACAACTAGAAACCAGTCCCAGTCAGAGAGGAAAGTCAAGACAGAGGCATTGCCGCAAGAGAAAACTGAATTTACAGAGACAGGCAAGCCCGAAAAGAATAGACACATGTTTGAAAAGGCATATATTGAAAATGAAAATGAAAGAAACAAAAATGTGTGAATGTACAGGCGAAAAAATTAGGTTGAATATGTCCCAGCAACTTTGACAAAAGATGAGATGTCTTGTATATACATAATCAATGAACACCATGACTGTGTCAAGTTCCCTTTCTGATCAACATGGATACAAAAATGAAAAATGAACCTAGAAAACATAATGTGGTTAAAAAAGAACAGTGAACAGGGACTCAGAAGATCTACATGGCAGCCATGGTTCTGCTACCAATACCAGTCTGCCTAATGAGTCACTTACTATCCCTGTGTTTCTTTTTCTAAAAATGCAATTGAATCTGAACTATGTTAAGTCTAATTCATGCTGTCTATAAAAGTTTATGATTTTTTTAAGTTACCATTTAAAAAAATTTGTCACAGAATACCTGTGTGCCCATAGATGCTGTCATTACTTTGCTGAATGAGCGTATGCATTATTACATTTTATTTATAGTTTATAGTACACATAAGAGAACTACAGGGAGCACCTCCAAAGTCATCAGTGTCTGACCTTGCACAGTAGGAAAAATGCATTTCATACTGGGAGACTAAGTTTAACAACCTTTTGTATCTGGGCACTAATGAGCAGTCTATGACTATCCTGGAGCCAACTGCCCCCTTCTGTGTCTGGGGCCATAAAACCTGAGTGCTCCTGTGCATGTTGGTTTACTTGTTTTTGTTTTTCTCTAAGATCTCATCTCCAGGAAGATTTTTTGTGACATAATTCATATAACCTATTTCATCATGGAAAATTTCTAACACAGTATCCAGAACATGTGGATTCTTAATAAATGCTAGTTTTTCCCCTTGACATTTCCACAATTAATAGCAAATTAGAATAGCACAAATACGTGGAACCTACTTCTGTCTTTAAATCTTATATAGACAGGCTCATAATCCTAGCACTATAGGAGGCCAAGGTGGAAGTATTGCTTGAGACCACAAGTTCAAGGCCAGCTTGCACTTAGAGAGAACCCCATATCTACAAAGAATTAACAAATTAGCCAGGCATGGTTGTGTATGCCTCTTGTCCTGGCTATTTGGGATGCTGAGTCAGGAAGATTGCTTGAGCCAAGGAGTTTGAGACTGCAGTGAGCTATGATTGCACCACTGCACTCCAGCCTAGGTGACAGAACAAGACCCTGATTCAAAACAATAATAATACAAAATAAATAAAAATCTTATATAGCCAACATACCAATTTCACTGAGCGTCGTTCTCTACCTTTCTCTTTAATCTCCAGCTTTACTCTCAAAAAGTAGTCAAATTATGGAGCAAAAATGATTTAAACTAAGGGCTAGCAAACGTATTATTTTCTATAAAGGATCAGACAGGAAAGAGTTTAGGCCATATGAGATCTGTTGCAACTACTCAGCAACTATTCAACTCTGATGCTGTAACAGAAAAGCAGCCAGAGTGTCTGTAAACAAATAGATGGGACTGTGTGCCAATAAGCTGTATTCACAAAAACAGAAAATGACCCCTATTTGGTCCTGCAATCTGTAGTTTGCTGACCTTTGATTTAAGTGAATCTCCCTTGAAAAACTCCCATAGGATGTTGTTGGCTCTATCAGGATAATACCTGGAGCAGAGGCTTCTCATCCAGCTCTGTCTTAAGGCTGATGTGGTTACAGCAGAGCTGGCCACCAAGATACTTGGAGAAGAATAGGAGAAAACTACTCACAGCTACCTTGTGCTCTGTTAGCTTATTCTATTTTGCAGAAATTGTCAAGCTTTCTTTATGTTTTGAGTACTGTCCCAAAGACAAGAGGGATTTTGGGGGATGTAATCCATCACAATGTTCCATTGTAAAAATCCCAAACCATTGTCTTTGCTCTCTTATGATTCCAAATAATGTAGTCTAGAACTAACAGTAAATGTGTTAAAACACAGAAATCTAAAATTGTCTCTATGCCATTATTGTTGAGTAAGAAAGCCATGCGCAGCTTGGGATTTCATCAACCCTGGGATCACAAAACGTTGATCACAGAATACACACATAGTCAGTCATTCTATTCAGGCAGTTCACCTACCTTGATCTTGTGACAGCACTTTCGCCTGACTCTTCCCCTCCATTCAATTCCAAAAGGTGTTTAAAAGCTAGTAAAGCTACCACCCTTAAATCATTAAGGAAGACTTTCAAAACAAGTGAAGAAAACATTTGCTTTTACTTTATTGCCAGTGAAAATGTTTTCTTACCCTCCTTTTGGTAAATGCAAATATCACTGATGATAATATGCCTTTTTGCCTGTCAGGCCTCTACTTAGATCTGAACAGGAATGAAAAGACAGGGAATGTAAAGTAAAAAGCTTAGCAGTCGATGAGAATGTGAGAAATGTCAGTAGTGTGCGCTGTATGGCTGGCAACACAGGTGGCCTTGAAACCCGCCTGGCATATGGATCACACTAAATAAGCTACACAGCCTCGCAAAGAATGTCATAGATAACAGTTGCAGTTACAGATTCTGTGAGCAAACTTTGACTATTACTCAGAGTTCATGCTTGCTGCATTTCAAAGCTGAGATTGCACATTTATTCTGAAAATTCAGCCATAGCAACTCCATTTCAATGTTCCTGGCCACCTGTGATTGGTAGATGGGTAGAACTGTGAAATAAAGAATTGATCATGCAGCAGGTAGGTGGTGGGGATCAGTGCAAAGGACTTAACAAATTAAATGTTGGAAACTAATTGCTTTATGGAGAAGCGTTCCCCCATATCTAAACTTCCATGGTGCTTTGTATTTTCTATGATACTTTTTATTTTTTAATTACAGTTAATCATACTGAGAGAAGACTATGTACTTGGGGGTTATTCAATAAATACTTCTTTAATGAATGATATTAACTTTTTCACAGGAGAGTGTTTTTCTGTTTGGAGATGGAGTCTTTCTCTGTTGCCCACACTGGAGTGCAGTGGTGTGATCTTGGCTCACTGCCACCTCCGCCTCCTGGGTTCAAGTGATTCTCCTGCCTCAGCCTCCAAAGTAGCTGGGATTTCAGGCACGAGCCACCATGCCTGGCTAATCTTTGTATTTTTGCAGAGATGGGGTTTCATCATGTGGGCCAGGCTTGTCTCAAATTCCTGGCCTCAATAATCTACCCACCTCAGCCTCCCAAATTGCTGAGTTTATAGGTGTGTGCCACCACGCCTAGCCAGGAAAGTGTTCCTGACTCTAAAAACCTGCCTCCTAATAGACAGAATTGATATGAACAAGCATCAGGGGATCTTGAAAGTGAGTCTTAAAACAGGCTACATGGCTGATATTGTGGAAGATTCCTATCTTTTCCCTCAGATATGAACAGTACCTGAAATTCTACTATTAGATCATTCTTCTGTGATGCCTCCTAATTTTCATATTCCAGAAACACTTGTGAAAACACAGCCAGCTTGACCAAGTTGCTATTGGAACAGGCTCATGAGATGGGAACAGATCCATGAGATATGGGCAGATGAGTAGAGGGGAGGTTTCCACAATGGAAGAAAGGATTCTAAAATGGAAAGCAGCAGATAAATGACGTCCTATTAACAGTTTTTCCCAGTGCCCTCCCAATAGCATATTTGTTTGAATATGTATAAGCACTTGCTAGGGAAAACATATTTCTTATTGGTCTGCTAGTTAAAACGTTTCAAACATACTTTAGATTTAATGGGTTATGGTGTAAAAACTGTACATATGAAATTCCTCCTATCTCATGGCTGACATGCTGTGCTCGAATTTGTTTCCCATGAAATATTTTAACATGAGAAACAGAATCTTCTCACACTGAGGTGCTGTATTTTCATTTCCTCTGTCCATCCTATTAATTGGATGCAAAGGAACAATGAGATGGCCAGAGAGCTCAGGGAAAGGGTGGAGGAAGGTCACAAGGCAGCTTTGCAATCTATTTCTGCATAGCTGTGGAGAACTCACCTGAGGTAGAAGAGTCCTAGAGCCAGGTTTCTTTGGAATGAGGAAGAAGGGAGAGAAAGAAAGAGGGAACAAGTTGAGTATAAGATACAAACAGAGCGCCTGCTTCACAGGCAGACCACTAAGTGTGGTTACTTGGTGACCAGGGGCTGTAGGTATTTTCATTCTTGCTTTTGGGGATTTACTATGATCACACTAAACTAAGCTTCTTGGTTCTGCAGGTTAGAAAACACATTCTAGCCTTCAAATAATGGGTGTGAGGCTGCCATTTCTAAAAAATCAGTCTTCATGCCCTAAGTAGTGCTAGGAAAGCTGACAATGTCAGTAGGTCTGAATAAGGATGTTTTTATAATTTGAGAAAGTAAAATCCTAGGAATGATTTATCTAATTTATGAGAACATTTTAAGTGATTATTTCCTTATCAAGTTTTATAACCTGGTTCTAGAAACCAGATGACTCTTCTAAGAAGAATGATTGCATAGGGAGATTGTAGCAAACATAGGTCTTGTAGTCAAAATACAATCAAGCCCAAATCAGATTTTTCTGATTCTGGTCCAGTGTTGACTTATGCAGGGTCTAAAATTTAAAAAGCCCTTACAGTGAAGCCAGAGGGACCCAACACAGTAATGTGGAGGATGTTTTGGTTTCATTTTGTCAAAGTCAATGACTCATGAAATAATCTGCTAATATGAAGCTGAACACAGGCAGCCCTGGGACATGTTTAGCCATGAACAAGCTGTATATGGTTTGTAAGTGGCAGGTGCCCATCCTAAGGGCAATATGGATAAGAAGCTTTTTATGTTCTTCCAAAAGAACTAAAGTTATGCTCCCATTGTGAGCTCTAGAGGGATGCTGACAAGGGGTGTCACATTGCTTCTAGGCAGTGTGTGTGTGTGTGTGTGTGTGTGTGCGCACACGCGCGCGCGTGCGCGCGTGTGCACATGCTAGGCTTTGAAGGAATAAGTTCCCTCCTGTCAGCTAATGTTTTCAGAAAAGACAGTCATGCCAAAAACCCTTTATAGCTTAACTAGTCCCCTTAACAACTGCTATTTCAAATAGTACTGAAAAAAGTTAACTATGTCAACATGTCTGAGTAAGGGTGTTTTCATAATTTGAGAATGTAAAATCCTAGAAATGATTGTATCTAATTTATTAATGTCTTTTTAGTGATTATTTCTTCTCAATTATTTGTGAGGTTTTATCGTCTTTTCATTTTCCAAATTGAGAAACTGTCATAACCTTATCCTGTCAGGAATGAAACTGGAGAATTGACAACGGACTGCAGCTGACTTTGTTCTCATTTGGCAACAGACCTCAAGGATCCAGGGCTCTCATACATTTCCAAAGAAGAAAGAATTCTTGCTATTTTTTTTTCAAGAAACAGATAATGAAATAGGTAAAAGGATAATGATGAGGGAAATTTAATTGCCAAATTAATTGGCTTGAAATGATTAATGTACCACTTTTAGAACAAGGCAGGCTGGAACTCAGCATGTTTTCAGGTGCCCATGTCCTTTCCTTTCAGGTTTTCAGTGCCAGCTTCCTTTCACTGGAAGATACTGGGGACAGCAGGAATTATCTAGTGCTCACCTCTTGCTTAGTCTTTAAAAATGCTGCACTGACTCGCTTTCTCCTGCAGGCCACTTTGCTGCTTGTTGACTACCCAGTGAAGTTGAAGTTTGGGGATGAAAGCTTGATGAATGGGCCAAATGCTTATGGTGTGTTCAATTAATGCTTTTGAGGATAAATGGCTTTTCTCTTCTATTTGCATTTAAAGAAGCATATGGAGGGTTGGTTTTGGTCACATAAGAGGCTTTCAGTAAATTAGACAATTAAAATGATAGCAGAGATATTAATATTTTTCCATTACGACTATGTTTCAATTCCCTATTTGGTGCTATACAGTTTGATTATACACTGTTTTTGTAATGATGTTTTCCAACTTATTATAGGCAGCTTAACTTTGTTTTTACTTTTTGTGCTGACAAACTACTCAAAAAGAAGTTCTTTTAAAAATAAGCTTTTTAGTAGCTGAATTGAAAACAGTGGCCAGGTGTGGTGGCTCACACCTATAGTCCTGGTGCTTTGAGAGGCCAAGATGAGAGAATCACTTGATCTCAGGGAGCTCAAGGCGAGCCCTGGTAACATAGTCACACCCCAATCTCTACCAAAAATAACCTTTTAAAAATTACCCAGGCATGGTGATGCTCACCTGTGGTCCTCACTACTTGAGAGGATCCCTTGAGCCTGAGAGGTCAAAGCTGCAGTGAGCTATGATCACATCACTGCACTCCAGCCTGGGTGATAAAGTGAGACCCTATCTTGCGAAAAAAAAAAAATATATATAGTCAGATGTAAGTCGCAAAAATTTCTAGACTGTAAACAGTTAAACTTGCTGTCTTCATGTCACAGATACAAGTGCTCCCTTCTATTTGAAAGTGTTCGGCAAAAGCTCAAATTCTGAAGGAAATTATTCCATGTACCTGGGTTGAGGAGTCTTCTCTGCTAAGGACGTGGGGCCACAACTCAGATGCGATCCCCTAGTATATTTTAGTATGAAATTCATTCTCACACACAGTCACGAGAAGAGCTTACAAGCTTGCAAATAGGTAGATTGTCCTCCTGGTAGTATGGTTCTGAGTAACTGAAATAAAAGCTTTGTTATCTGGAATTTTGAATAAAAGAGAGGCCCTTACAGACTAAGAAAACAGCTGGACAGACTCCAGCTAGAAGTGCAAGGTGCCCTTGGTAGCTCTTCAGCGTACCTCCCCAGGGCTAAGATAGAGCCTGAGCCCTGTGCCTTTCTCTCCACCCCTGTTATCTAATCTTTTTGTTAACTGATGGGGGATTTAGATGTACTAGTCCCTAAGATATTTGCATTTGAATACTCAGGGATTTGGGAAGATCTGAAAGCTTTCAGGCTCCTAAAGAAAGGGTGGTATCTCTAGCCACTTTTCCTTTTTTCCTTTTCATAAAATTAGCCCTGTGTTGCAATAATTTATAAAGACCTATAAGGCAGAATTCTATCCCGGTTCCTCAATTCTCCACCCTGCCTTTATACGTCCAAAAAAGAAAACAGAAAGCTCAATAACTATTTCCAAGAATCCTCAAATCTAAAGTTTTATTATTGTAACAGGTTATTAGTTTAAAGATGTATTTTGAAAATTAAGATTCAATATACAAATTTGGTTTTTAACTCATATACACCATTATAAGTTGGCCTATGTCTAGCAGGTGAAATTGGTAAGGTAAAGATTCAGAAATTTCTAGTACTATATTGCCCCAGCTTCTACATAAAGCATGGGCTTTCAATTGAGGCCAAGGGATGGAGATGGAGAAGTCTCTGAAAGATAAAATTAATCATGGTAATAAAACAAACCCCCTGGAACTCAGGTGTATAGAAAGCACTTACACTGAAGAAAACAAATTTAGATTTAATAAACCATTAGTACTCAATGTACTTACATGGATGAATGTATTGGGCTGTCTTTGCCCAAGATTTAATCAGCTTGTCCCTGTATTTTACAGTTTATCTGTGCTCACTCGGAGTTCCAAAGGAAAAGATAAAGTCATTGAGTCCATAGGGCTCAGGGAAATGAATTAAAGACAAAATGATGCTAAAGTAAATTCCTAAAATTTAGAGATTAGAATGTTTAGGCCAGGCACAACAGCTCACACCTATAATCCCAGCACTTTGGGAGGTGAAAGCAGGCTGATTATTGGAGGCCAGGAGTTTGAGACCAGCCTGTGCAACATGGTGAAACCTTATGTCTACTAAAAATACAAAAATTAGCTGGGCATGGTAGCACATGCCTGTAATAGCTACTTGGGAGGCTGAGGCATAAGAATTGCTGGAACCTGGGAGGTGGAGGTTGCAGTGAGCTGAGATCAGGCACTCCAGCCTGGGAGACAGAGCAAGACTCTGTCTCAAAAATAAAATAATTAACAAATAAAAAAAAAATAGAGAGTAGATCGTTTATGTCTGCTTGTTATATAAGATCTTAATGATACTACAAAAAAATAAATCTTAGTTTTCAGAGTTACCTCCATTGATCAGAATTTGAAAAGGGTATGATTTACGTTCCCTGAAGTTCAGTGCATAAAAAAGTTAATCTGAAGCATCTAAGATGAGGCAGTAAGCATTTACGTCCTTAAAAATTTGTCAAATAAGAAAATAAAATTTTCAGGCATCTATCTGAATATTCAGGATTACTGTTTTTGCTAATATTCTGGTTCCATTTCAGAAAAAAATCAAACACGCTCAGGAAATTGCTTAAAATCAACTATTGCCGTGAATTCAGTTTTGTTTTACTGTATAAACAATGTTCCCTAAATGGTATGTGCATTTACCTGCCAGTGCCCAAATGCACCAGTGTTATGATGAAGAGAAATGAGTCACATAGATTAGGATCCAAATAATTTCACAAGGAGATGAGATGAATATAAGACATACCAGTTTTCATAAAATCATAATGCATTTGCACACATGTAAGCAGCAAAATAATTCAGCTATCTTTGAGAGATAGCCTATTGCATTGAAATTTTAGAGGGTTTTTTATATATTATTATTTTTTTAGATGGAGTCTCGCTCTGCCTTCCAGGTACAATCTGGGGTCACTGCAACCTCTGTCTCCTGGGTTCAAGCAATTCTTGTGCTTTAGCCTCCCAAGTAGCTGGGATTACAGGCACCTGCCACCACGCCCAGCTAATTTTTGAATTTTTAGTACAGACAGGGGTTTCACCATGTTGTCCATGCTGGTCTTGAACTCCTGAGCTCAGGTGATCCCCCTGCCTCGGTTTCCCGAAGTGCCGGGATTATAGGCGTGAGCCACCATGCCCAGCCTGTATATTATTCTATTGTTAACAAATAAATGTAGTTTAATAGTGTGAGAAACATGCTCACCCGTCCAAACTCAAAGAATAGACTCAGAGGCAGGAAGAACAGCAAAAGTGAGACTTTAAATAGCGGGCTTGCAAGATCAGCTGCCTGGTAGGCAGGCATACTCAGGCAGTTACAACAGGTAATTTATCTCCTAGCACCCAAGTCTCTCCTCCAGTTCCTCACTGGTCAAGTACTGTGATGTAACGATCTTCCTGGCATCACCGAAAATTCATTTTTACCTCATAAGGTTATACCCTGTCACCTTCCCTGCTTAAGTTTTGACTTCCTAATAATGAAACTTTCTTCCCTTTTATGGGTGACCCCTCCTCTACATTCTGTTCACTTATTGTGACTTCTGATGCATGAGCTGTGTGGCTTGTTACATTCGTAGTGCTTAGATTTATAATACCTTGAAAATGGACCATTTAAAATGTTTTCTCACAATAGGATGTGTTAACTGAAAAACTGATTCTACCATTTTTAATAAAGTCAACACATTCTTCTATGTATGCATTAAAATTAAGTGGAATTTGAGATTTGTTTATGTTGTGCTGAATGTGCTTGTGCAAATTCAAAGAATAAATCTAAAACTTGCTTTGGGAGCACATTTCACTTGCTACAATATGTTCAGAGAGCTGTGCCAAGCGAGTTATATTTCTGCCTCTTTTGATCACTTAGCTTCCTTTAGCCCTGGGTGCTTATTCCACAAATCAGGACATTTGCAGGACTTTTCAGAACCATGTGACTGGCAGGAGTCATTCTCCTGCCCTTCTCTTCCTCAAGGCAGGTGTACTCACGAACATTTTTAATATCGTATCGAGACAATGATTCATTAGAAGCCTCAAAACCTACTTTTTATGCCTCTCTAAAGGTTCTGTCATTGAGTTTATGCCCTGGTGTTCCTGTCATGTCTTGAAATGTCAAATATCTCCAAACATTTACGTAGGATAAAGTTCTCAGAGTGCCTGAGGCAGGACATAGAGCTAGAAATTCAGCAGCTTTGGCCATCTAGTTGCGTATTTTCAAATGCAGGAAGTTCAGCCTGATCTTTCAAATCACTACTAGCTATGGAAATCTACTTTGGGTTATAAGACAGTGGAGGAGTGAGGTCAGCATGGCAGCCTACAGGCCACATCTGGCCCACCACCTGCTTGTATAAAGCCCATGAGCTAAGGATGGTTTTCACATTTTTAAATGGCCAGAAAAAAAAAAGAGTAATATTGTGCGCCACACGTGAAAACTGTGTGACAATCAAATATCAGTGTGCCACATAAAGTTTTATTGGGACACAGCCACAGTCATTCACTTAACTTATTGTCTTTGCAATACCAAGGCAGAGTAGAGTAGCAGCAATACGGACCTTATGTGGCCCCCAAAACCAAAAGCATTCACTATCTGTTCATTTACAGAGAAAGTTTATCAACCCCTGGTATAGAATAGAGTGTTAACTCTTAAGGTAAGTAGGATCACAAAGATTCTAGTCATTCCCCTAGGGCAAAAGTTCATTGTTGTTCAATAGCAAATACAAAATGTAAACATAAATCCTTAATAAAATTAGGAGAAAGTACTGCTGCTTTTTTGTTGTAGTTGTTTTTGAAAGAACAATATAGATCATAAAGGATCATTTACCCATGCTAGAAACAAAAGAATCTTCATGGTCATCATTCTTATAATAAACATAAAAGAAGGTCACACAGGCCACCCAGAGTCAGCTCAGGCCTCATCTCTCAGTTTGCCTCTCTCCCAGCTGTTCCTTCAGTTTGCATTTCTACCTGGTTTTTGGTGACAGTGTTTGTAGGAAGATGCTGCGACTTTCCTTATAAACATCTCTGCATGACAAGGAAGAAGTACCAATATTCAAAACAAAGTTTTGTTTTTTCGTTTCTTTTCTTTTCTTTTTTTTTTTTTTTTTTTTTTTTTTTTTTTTTTTTTTTGTGACAGGGTCTCTCTCTTGTTGCCCAGGCTGGAGATCTGTATTTTTTTTAATTAAAAATGTTTTTATTTTATTTTTTGTGACAGGGTCTCTCTCTGCTGCCCAGCCTGGAATGCAGTGGTGCAATCATAGCTCACTACAACTTCAAACTTCTGGGAGCAAGTGATCCTCCTGCCTCAGCCTCCTGAGTAGCTGGGACTACAGGTATTCACCACCGCACCCTGGCTAATTTATTTTACTTTGTGGAGAGAGGTCTTGCTTTGTTTTCCAGGCTGGTCTTGAACTCCTGGCATCAAGTGATTCTCCCACCTACATCTCCCCAAAGGCTAACATTACAGGCTTGAGCCACCACACTCAGCCAATACAAATTTCTTAAATAAGAGGAACTAAGATCTCTTCAACTAGTTAAGCAAGGTTTGCTTTGCCATTTCTATTAGTATAGAAATGGATAACCATCAAAGAAAAACAAAAGGAGGAAGGAATGGAGGAGGAAAAGAAAAGATAAAAGACAAACTACCAAGAATGTTTTTAAGCTGTGCTTCTCTATTTCACAATTAAAGATGTCTATTAGTGGAACGGACCTGTAGTGCTATTTGGCAACCAACTGACTGTAAACGGGATCTTGAGACCTTTTAATAAAACAGCACTTTATTCACTCACAGTTTGTGCGTGTGTGCATGCATCTGTGGCTCCTGTAAAAGGCAACATGTCTTTAAAAGCTTGTCTGTCTTCTGAGTGTTCTGGTCTACATCAATCCTATTTGTGACCATAAGCTGGGAGTGGTGAGAGAAAGTAATACCATCCTCAAGATAGGAAATACTTGGCTGGCTCTGAAAAACCTTTTCAACTCATCAGAATTTTACCAGAGATGACATTACTATCCTTACTGTAAAAGTCCCTATGAAAAACAGTGACCTTTAATCTTTTGTGTTGTCTTTGTCTTCATCATAGCAAAGTTACTGTCCTAAAGGTTACCGTGCTTTTACTGAAGATACCATGTTATTGAAAAGCGTTGTAGGAATCAGTTACTTGGCTGAAAAATGTTGAATAAACACCTGTCATTGTATTATCAAAAGTGCTGTAGCAGATTCAGAAAATTAATAGATATTATCCTTGCCCTTCAGATGTTTGTGGTCAAATTGGGAAGGCAGTGTTCATGCTCACACACACACACACTCACACACATACACACACACACATACGCGCGCGCACACACACACAAAATAGATAAGCATTTTTTTCACATGAAAATTAAGTACAAGCATAAAAAGAGTTGTTCAGAGAACAGACTAAATGAGAATTGAACCATTGGACACTGCCAAAAACCATTGGGATTTTGAACCACTGGGACACACACAAAAAATTGAGTCATTTTTTCCTGAGATAAATCTACCCTCGTTCCCTCCTCCTCTTCTTTACCCCTTGCAGTAGAGAGGTATCGAGGAGCATAATTAAACTTGCCAATTTGTGGGGGTGTATGATCTTGATAAACAGGCTAAAGGGAGAAAGTGGACCTTCCTAGTGAACAGAATAAATGAAAACAAGAAGCAAAGTGTTACCTAAGTCAGGGTCAGTGGCTCAAAGAGCAAAAGAAGGCTGTGTGGAAGGAAAAAAAAAATATATATATATATATATATTATATATATATATTATCCATAATATATATAATACGTATATCCATATTAGATATAATACATATATCCATAATACATATAATAGATATGTGTAATATATATATATATATATATATATATATATATATAAAAAATGAATAGGGATATCCATATCTAGCTACGGGTATTCATATATCTATATCCATAGGTAGATCAAGGCCAGACCAAGGAAGTAATTGAAAACAACTAGAGTAGGTATTTCATGATTGAGGAAATAGAATGCAGAGTATATCCGAGTTTGGAAAAACTCTAAAGATTTTGTGTGATTTAGACCATAAAGTGATAGAGTATAAATTAGTTATAAGTAGTAAACACGGAGAGCAACAAAGAAGCTGATGAGTATGTTAAAAATATATATATATAAAAGGAAGAATTGAAAACAGAGGGTCTAGTGTGAGAGATTAAAAAGACAGTTATAAATACTGGGATACTTGTTCTAGTTAGAAAGAAGACCAGTTAGGAGGCATGAAGATATCAGTTTCTGATGCATTGCATTTGTGAAGGTAGAGGAATCTGTAATTGGAACAACCCCAAGGTCATTTAGAGATCTATTATTAGCTCACACTAACTTAAAAATTGGAGGTGCACATTTAGAATACTATCCACTTGGTTTGATAACTACTCCACTTAGTATATAAGCCCACTGAGGAAGGAAAAAACAACAAGAAATCAAAGATAAAGCCTTGAAAGGCTTTATGTTTGCCTAAGTAGAGACAGGTCAGATATTTTGAAAAAAATAGGAATGAGTGAAAGTATGACATAAACTAATGAAATAGAGCATGTCAAGGGGATGGTCAAGAAGAAAACACACACACAGAGTTCAAGGGAGGTGAGGACTCAAAAGACTTGTGGGCAAACATAGTTTCGCATGCCTGTAATCCCAACATTTTGGGAGGCTGAGGCAGGAGGATAACTTAAGCCCCGGAGGCCAAGGCTGCAGTAAGCTATGATCGTGCCATTGCACTCCAGCCTGGATGACAGAGCAAGACCCTGTCTCTAAAGACAAAACAAATCTTGGGAGATGATAAGGTTATTGTTAACATCTCATAGTACAGCTTCAGTTGAGCGCTAGGATACAAACTAGACTGCCCCAGACCTGCCTTAGTATAGCTTTTTACCCCTACTGTAATAATATCTATTAACATATATTTTTAATTCTCTTATTGGTGTTTATTCCTTTATTTTCACATTTTGTTTTGTTCTTCTTTTTGTTTAACTCTCTCCATCTAGGAATTTATCTTATTTCGCTACACAAAGTAGCCCATCTGCTGTCATTTTGAACCTGTGGGAAGCTCGTCATCAGCACGATGGTGACCTTGACTCCCTGGCCTGTGCCCTTGAAGAGATTGGGAGGACACACACGAAACTCTCAAACATTTCGGAATCCCAGCTTGATGAAGCCGACTTCAACTACAGCAGGCAAAATGGACTCTAGTCCACTTCCTCCCATGAAACAGAGTGATGGCCAGCTTGGGGACATTTGCTTTAAATGAGAAAGAAAGAGGCCGCTTTCTGGGCGTTGGGGAAATTCAGCCTTCATTTACAATCAGTTAGATTCCCTGGGTGAAGAAACTAAATTTTTTATATAGGTAAAACATGTTAATCGGAAACAGTACAAGCTCTCGTACATATAAGAGGGCTCTACTGTCTCCTTGGAATCCACATTTGGGTTAATTCCTCAGATTTGGAGTGGCAAGGATAAAAGTGAGGGCAGAAGTAGTTGTGGGAAAAGATGAGCTACAATAATGCTGGGAAGGCAGTTTTAAAACAGGTTTCCAATGATGTGCTCAAAGGGCCAGCTGACTCTGGTAGTGGACTGTCAAGAGTTTTCTACCAACTGGCATCTGTGATATCAGAAATCATTGTAAAATTGTCTTTTAGAAGCAAAACAGGTTGCCAACCCATATGTATGACTTCAACAATGTCAAAGAGGGCATTTAGAATTTAGAATCTGAGCACATCATACCAGCACCAGCTCCCTTCTCTTCTAGCCACTTAATGGAGACACAATAGAGATGTAAGAGAGACCACAAACTAGAGTACTCCACCTTTTTCTTTCTTCCTGAGACAAATGTACCCTTATTCTTTCTTCCTCTGCCTTAGCCCTTGCAGTAGAGAGGTATCAAGGAGCATCATTAAACTTGTCAATATGGAAAGTTGTTTTTTCTAACCCAACAAAGTGGGACCATCTCTATTCCCATCGAAGCCACTCAAATTGCTGAGTGCTATTAGAACACAGCTTATTACATGGATAAGGAGACAGGAGAGATTAAAGCAGGTTCAAAAACACATGAGCTACAGATGTCATAGGCCTCAAATCAGCTATAATTATAAGAGGCATGTATTGATCTAGTTCTCTAACGTTATTACAAGAAAATGGGTTTTACTTTATTTTTCAATCCAGGTTCTTGATATTGTGTAATGTGTTGGTGCTATGTCATCACATAATCTCTCAGTAAGACTATATGTGATCCTCATTTTGCCTCTTGGGAAGTTAGCAGACAGTCTTTGCTCGAAACAATATTTGAGTAAATATGCTTGAGGAATACCTCTACCACAGTGTCCCTGAAACCACATGCATTGTTTAGGTAGCCTTCACGCTGTGACGATTCAGTCCCCAGAATATGCTTTCTCTGTAGAATATGCTTTTCCCTATATAAGGCATATTCAGGGAGGCTGAATAGTCTATTGCTCTATGACTTTTTTTTTTTTTTTAACATTAGGAGAAACTGATATTGTGGAGGATTGAAATCCACAGATAATTCATGATCCTCATCTTATCACTTTACTTCATCTTTTTATCCTATTAAATCATTTTTGACAAGATGTCCTGGTAGACTAAAGATGAACAGATTTGCTCTTGTTCATCTTCTGGTGGATATTGTAATTTGCTTTCCACAATCAGGACAACCAAAATCAAGGACCCAGATGAACCACAAGACAGCTAGTCAGCTACTTTGAGGTTGGTTACATTAGAATAAAAAGTGGTCAGGGAATGGGGGAGGTAGGGAGTACTTGGCAGTTGGGATATGACCCATATTTTTCAACAATGTTTTTGTAGATCCCTTGTAAAAAAATAATAAGAATTTTGCAAATCTCCACGCAAGTGAAAAAGGCCTAAAGACGGGTTGAATTTATGGTACCTTGGATAAGGCATGGAAGAACTCTTGAATGTGTTGGCCATTTTCTCTAACTAATGTGTGGTATCTGTGGTCTCCTGTATTAGATAGAAGGCTTTGCTACATGTAATTCAAAAGCACCACGCTTTTCTCAGGAACCAAAGGCTTATGATGTAGAACAAAGAAATCATCTTAGAACTGTCAAGCATATTTTCACAATACCATATCAAGATTAGAAAAACATCATTTTGCTAGTTTGCTTAACTTATTTGTTTCTTCTAGGAAACAATAGAGAAACAGAATGAAAATGTAAATCATCTGACATCACTGATATAATTTCTGAAAGAGAAGTAGATGGTCAACTAGTCACAATAAGCTAAAGTTGGTTGGCATGGGGTGGCGTGCAGAAGAAATATGCATTAATTGCTGAGTCAAAACTTGGAGAAAGCACGTTATAAAGGTTGTGTTAGAATCCATCTTGGAGGATTTTTGTTTTATACCATCCTAAGCATTTTCCTTCTTCCCTTCTAATTGATGTTATAATTATTTCATCTATTCTGTGAGTCTACGCAGGTCTTTAGATGTTTGATACGTTTTAAATATTTTTAAACAGATGAAAATTCTAAATGATTTTCCCTCAAATCTGCCTAAATTATTTTAAGATGAGATGAGATTGTTGTCAATCCTGAATCAGGAGTTCCTTCCCATGGATTTTTTTTCCTTTGGCCTGGGTTTTATAAACACACTTGAACGTCGTATCATATTGGGCAACAAAGGAAGAAGTTAACATGATTCACCTCAGACTTCAGCCTTAAGGTCCAATCAAATTCATCCTTCAGCCTATTTTGTTTCTTCTTTACGTTTCTCTTTTACTTATTTCTGCTAGGATCCTACATAGGATTTCTATAGAAATGTATGAAATTCTGTGGTCACTGCATGTCAGGATTGTACAGCACTTTTATAATGGAATTTCAAAGAGAACCTATGTTTGGGAGATTTACACACCAAGGTGTGGGGAGGAGGCGGAATTGCAGATCAGATAAAAAGTTAGCTTACACTTGAACTTACAGTTATTCACTGTGACCTAAATTTAGTCCTGTGGTAATATTTGTTCACTAACACACAAATGCCCCTCTTCAAAGATATTTATTTATCTGTCCAACTACTAACTTTGGAAATTTTATTGTCCTATTGCAAAACGAAGCAAAATTAAAAGTGGCCTTGAGTACTAGGTAAGTTACTTAAATTTTTTGCAAAAATTACCCCACTAAATGTCAAATCTTTCAATCCTCAAAGGCATTTAAGTCTAATAGCCATACTTTAAATATAGCTTTAAAATATGCCACCAAAATCGTGCACTTCACAGCTTCACCAGACTGTAGCATCGTAAAGTTAATTTACAGTTTTTACAACATTGCTTGTACAGTCTTACTGGTTTACATTAAAATCCTTTAAGCCAAAGGAAGCTTGCTCTATGGATTTAAATGCAAACTTCATTTACCAGTGCAAGAAGTCTCATAAAACTCAGATGTACTCCCACAAAAATTTTATTGGCCTTTTTGTAAGAGATGAAAAAGAATTGACACAGTTCTCTTTAAAGAGAACTTTTCTTCTTATTTTTATCTCCAGGTGGTGTCTTCTGCCGAGGTCTCTCTACTTTTCTTTCAGTCGTCTTTGGGAGGGGATATTAATTCAAATCACTAAAACAGGGTTCTCTTTGGATTAAAAGTTCTAGATTTATTGTAACTATTTTCCTTGACAAACATTCTCAGCATTAGGATTGATAAGCAAATACAGATGATTAAAATAGGATCATTGGTTTTAGATAGCGTTTTCTACTTGCCAAACTTCTGGCAAACATACTTGTGAATTTCAAAATGTTATAAAAATCTCTTGATATGCTTTTGTTTTCTTTTAGCCATTTTCTCTTCAATTTCTTAGTCCATCTACCCTCTGTAAATGTGTTGAGTGATATAGCTATCAGATGTGTTGAAGGCAAAGTCCTCACAGAGGTTTGTTCCAGCTCTGTAGAGGTCACAGGAATCGTGAAGGAGCTCAGAAATCTTCTACTCTGGCCTACTGTGTGTGGCCCATTGTCATTGTTTCCTAATGAAACACTGCAGAGTTTGAATCCTCGGTAACCCTCATTGACTGGACTAGAGGTGATGGCCACAGCAAATGGGAGAGCAAAATGTTGGCCTACAGAGGATGACACAATTGTATTCGCCTTTGGTGTTACTTGCCATAGCGCTGTATTTGAAAATTGATGCTTTAGCAAAAAGCTGAATGGCCACCGTTTCCGTACTTTCCACTGTTTTGTCTGCATAGAATTTTCCTGAACTACAAGCAAAAATGTATTTTGTCCAATGTCACAAAAGTGAAAATGTTACTAATCTTAGACGTGTTGGATATTTTGTGTTTTTACGTTCCAAACTATTCCGAAAGCTGCCGTTACAAAGCTGTTTGGCTGTATTGACAGCATGTGGTGTTTTTGCAAAAGCAATTCTAGGAGAGCCAGTGTCTACCACGAACTCCTCGCATCCCCACTCCAGGGTCATTTGTAACATCTGAAATGGCAACTTGTACACTATAATTCTTCAAAAAATAACAGGGGATGGAAATCAGACCTGGCCGTTAGTCACTAGTGTGTAGTACCGTGATCTGAAGTAGGAAATTTAACTCGCATAGAATAATTGTGGTTTTTGAAGCAGCTACTCATTGCTTTTTCCTTTTGCTGTGAAGATCATGGATTTGGAACGTCCTCATGAGGTGGACCTAAGGCAGTAACATTTAAACTTCATGTCCTAGCACCCACCCTCCATCTGACCCAAAGACAAAAAAGGCAGTAAGCTTCATGATTACACCCAAGCATAAAAATTCCCTTCCCTAATGATGAATTCAGCAGGGCCCCATCTTATTTTTCAAAAAAGGTATAGCTTTGAATGATAGACCGTATTACTAAATTTGGTAAGATAGTTCTTTGCATGAAGGGGAATGTGTGTCAAAATACTTTCACAAAAGGCATGATTACAATGGAAATGCCCTTTTGCTTCCAGCTTTGATAACCCTAAAAAGTATTTCACTAATTTCAAGCACTATTTCCACTCAAATCCCCAAATTGGCCAAATTATATAATTCTCTTAAATTTTAATATCTGTAGGTGGAGATTTAACTGTGGTTCTGGTGAACTGTAGAAAGGAGCGGTGATATTTGAGGGGAATTTGTCAGCAGAGTATCATGCTTTATGACCCCATTACTGAAACACAGACATTACAATCAGAAATAGACCTAATAATTCCAATATCCCTCCATTAGCTAGTTCCGATGATGCTGAGAGAGAGCACACCCTGTGCCAGGTGTCAGAAACATAAGCCTCAGCAGAGGGTAACTGAGAACTTTCAAGCAGAAACACCCTCCAAGGCTTATCCTAGATCATATGGGTCACTCCCATTCAAAACTTTTCTATACAAAGGTGGGAAAGCACTCAGAATCTGGGAACTTTCTGGTTGGAAAAACAATGGTCTCCTTTTCCAAATTGGAATAAAGACTCAGAATTACCCATTCTTCATAATCATGTCGGATTGGTACATGCACTCCAGGAAGTCTCAACCTAGAAACGTTGCCAACCTCAGCATTTAGAGGAAAACTGGCTCATTCTTCTGACCCAGACTCAAAAACATATGAGTACTTTTGTACCTCCATTTCGGTGTGGATGAATTTTAAAACAGATTCATTTTGTTCTGTTTATTTTGGGAAGGTGCGTGGGGGTGTTCTTTCAAGTGATTCATATCTCAAACCCATATCACTCTCAACTTTTATTTGATGTGTTCAAAGCCAAAAATTAAAGTAAAATATAAAGCAGGGCTGAACACTTAATTTGACATGAAGCTGAAGGAGTGAGCAAGCCAGAGGAGAGAGGTTGAATGAAGCATGGCCTTGGCTTCATACCACACTTTTTGTGCCTTGTATTATCAATATAAATTCTGAATGTTGTATAGTAAATACTTGGATGGACTTCTTAGAAAAGGCTGCACTGGCTTCTTTTTCAGCACATGTACATATCTATAAATATATATACATATATATTTGGTAATGCCAAACAGCTGTGTTATATTGTATTGAACAAAATGGACAGTTTGGATGTTTTATGTAGAGTTTGCAAAAAAAAAAAAAACTGGATGGTTACAGACTTTTCAAGATAAATGTACAGACGTAAATTACTGCATATCAGTTATTTATGAATAAAGAGTCTTTTATTGACATTTTAGGATACTACATGAGTGGCACTTTGAAATCTCGATGAGGATGAGATTTGTATACGGTCTGCCTGCCGTGTCCTAGCAGGAGTTGCAATTTTCTCTGAAAGGACAGTTTTCAAGTATCTGTTAACATATGGAACCAAAGTTCTTGCTCAAGTCTCAAGAGTGAGGCAGTGTTGTGAGGCTACTGGAAGCAAGAAGACTGTCTTCTAACATCCTCACTCCAGTACACACACACACATGCACACACTTCCTTGGGATATAGTTTTATACGATCCAGGGTCATCACAGCCATTCCATAACTGGAATACTGGAATACGAATCACTTTATTCCTCAAAAATGCTTGGATTAATTTTCCAGATTGTATGCATAGAACATTTTCTGCCCTTCTGTGGGAAAATATTAATAAGTATAGTGTTGTACATTCCAAATACATGTGGCTGATTAAACCTGTTCTAAGTGGTTTTAAAAAGCTGCGAGCTTCCCCAAATTTACTCATAACTACCTAGAGAACAGGTCAGAGCCAGTTGAACCAGAATGTTCCACCCAAAGATGGCTTCTGGTCTATTTATTATAATTTTTTTAAAAAGTTCAAAAGTTGGTTTAAACCAGATTCTTTTAAAATACCATTTCCAAAGAAAGATAACATTTTTTTTTTCAAATTAAGCTTAAAAAGCTATGAAGTAAAATAATATATTCTCAACACTAGATTTTTGAAAACCTTTATGTATATGACAGCCAGGCACAGTGGCCCATGCCTATAATCCCATCACTTTGGGAGCCCAAGGTGGGCGGATCACTCAAGGTCAGCAGTTCAAGACAAACCTGGCCAACACAGTGAAGCCTTATTTCTACTAAAAGGAATATAACAGTTAGCTGGGCATGGTGGCACATGCCTGTAATCCCAGCTACTTGGGAAGCTGAAACAGGAGAATCACCTGACCCAGGAGGCAGAGGTTGCAGTGAGGCAAGATCATGCCACTGCACTGCAGCCTGGATAACAGAGTGAAATTCAATCTCAAAATGAAAACCTTTATATATATGGTAGATCTGAAGGAGGGGAGTCTATGCCACACTTCCTAAGCCCTGTTGATGATCGATATAATTCTTTTTCTTATGGGACTACTAGGGACAGATAAGAATACCTACAAAG
The DNA here is from genome assembly GCF_001604975.1 of Cebus imitator. NCBI lineage: Eukaryota > Metazoa > Chordata > Mammalia > Primates > Cebidae > Cebus > Cebus imitator. Next base: position 10,681,083 of record NW_016107320.1, read on the forward strand.
AGGCTATGCATGGTTCCAACAGTTCTTTCTGACCACTTTAAGTTAGACTGAGCTTTAATGCTACTCAAAATATATTTAATCTACTGGCTGAATGAAAATCAGCTTAAATTAACTTAAACGAGGTAAATCAGTTATAGTTATGCAAAACCAGACCCAAAATTCCAGACTTATTTGAATAGTTAGAGCAAATAAATCCAATTTGATTTCCTCAAAATAGATTTTAACTAGAAGAATGATGTGACTAGCATAAAAATCTGGATGTAACTAGTTCATCTGGATGAAAACATAACAGATTGGCTTGAACCTGTAATAAACTATTAAAAAAAATTGAATCTTCATTAAAAGCTGCTTTATTGAATTAGGAACGAATTTTGAATGGATTAACTTAGTTTGCACGAATTTATGCTTGTTTTATATAGTGAACCTTTGTTAGAATTTGATTTTATTCTGACAGGGGTTTACTCATTCACTCAAAAAATATTTATTTAGCATTTTCTGCATGATAGCGGAGTCTGGGTTCAAGTCCTGACTCTATCATTTTGCACCTGATGTCAGACAAGATACTTAATATTTCTGCTACTTTTATGATATAGGGATAAGAACAGAATTGTATTTTTCCCCTAAGTCCAAAGATTAAATGAAAAGATTCATGTAAAGCCAATGGCACGTTCCATGGTCCTTAGTAAATAGTCAGTGAGGGTTCACTTTCATCTTATTTTAGAGAGGTGATATGCATAGTAGTTAGCAGAATGAGTTTGGATGGGAAGCCTGAGTCTGTCCCACTTTGGATTTGTGACCTTGGCCAAGAGACTGTCTCCAAAAGAGGATAATCATAACTAGTTCACAGGTCATAAAGTAAGTGTTCAAGAACTATTTCAACCATAAACACATCTACAACTGGTTTCTGACTAGTTGTCCTTCTGAACAGAGACATTCTGGAGCATTCATTATGTAGACATAATGAGGTTACAGCAAGACTAATATTGTTCTCAATCTTAGCATGTTTCTTATACTTAAAATTTAAGGGAAAAAAAGCACACCTTGCTGACCCTGAATTAAGTGAAATGCAACCTATTTTCTAATATAATGGTTAATGCTTCATACAGTGAGTTAAAAAAATAATAAGGTTCCATATTTTCATACCACATAGGATGATTTTAGGAAATAACTCGATGAGGCAAATGCATGTTTAAAGAGTATCTAAGGCAAAACTCATTTTGTCTAAATGATAGTGTTCCTACATAAAGTAAGTACTCCACCAATGAGACAACCCATTCTCTGGTTTTCAGATGACACCGGGGCTTTAAAACCATGAGCATTTGCACAAATCAAACATTAAAGAGTTATGCAAATGCTATCATCTGCTATGTGCTAGTCCTCTCTGCTACAATCAGGCATTTGCAATAAAGACATTGACCCAGCCTTCAAGAAGCTCACTGTCTCCAACTCAAGAGATTATTATACCATCCAACAAAAAGTGTCAGGAAAAAGGGAAGCACCATTGTTAAGAGAAAACAAAGGAAACCAAAGGAGGAAACCAGATTGTGTTGTGTGAGGGAAAGTTACATGGAGAAGCTGCCATTGAGCTAAGACCTAAAGATGGTATATTAATAAAGCTACTTCTGTAATAACAGTGTATAAAAAACCCTAGAATGTGTGGCTTAAAATAACACCACATATACATGAATATGGTACAGCTGGGAGATCCTCATGACCTAAGCCTGGCACGGTTGATCTCAGCTGGACTCAGGCATATATCTGCAATCAATTGAAAGGTTGAGCTGGGCTAGCTCTTCCAGACTATCTCCTTCCACAACTGGGGCCTTGGTTAGGACAACAGGACAGACTACACTCTGTTCCTTGTGCTTTGTGGTCCAAGAGGCTAGGCTGGACATGTTCTCATGGTAAAGGCAGAAAAAGAGATGTGTGGAGTCTCTTGTGAAGCCTACACTTGGAACATCATTTTTTGCAATATACTAATGGCTAACACAACTCACAATACCTGCCCATTCAAGGGATAAGGAAATAGAATCCACTTCTCAATGGGAATTGCTGCAAAATCACTTTGCAGAGTGTGGATACATGAAGGGATGGAGAATTGGGGCCAAGATTTCAATTTCTCCATCAGAGATGAGTAAGAATTTGTCAGACAAAAAATAAAAGAGCATTCAAACAGAAAGATTAGCATTGACAATTAATAGGCATTTCATTTAAGAGAGGATGCCAGACTATTTTCATGCCTCTGGTCCTTACAACCCTGAGTCCAGTGGCCCTCCTCAAACTTTTCTGCTACGTTATTAGGTGCTGATTCCATAATTAGCCATGTTTAGGAAAGGATGAGTTAATTTCATTTACAGTGGTTTCTTTATTGTGTGATCTCTCAAAGGCTTTAACACAATAATGGTAGTTATTTTCAATGCAGTTGATGTACTGGACAATTTATATGAATTCACTCATTTTAATCCCCTAGCAATCATATGAAGGCAGTACAATTTTTGCTCATATTTTATAAATAGAGAAACTGAGGAACAGAGAAGTTAATGTGCATTTTTAATCACTCAACTGCAGCTACTGTTTGGAGCATTTTCCAAATATTGATCATCACCTAACTCTTACATAATGAGCTGTAGTAACATATCAAAGTTTACATTTTGGTGTTTATTTTCTCTAAAGATACATGAGCTAAAATGCGTGCTCCAAGCTAAATTTAGTCCAGATTTTCTTCAGTTTCTGTTTTCTTATCTATCCACTCATTTTCTGCATTTTACAAAATTTCATCCTTCTAAACATATAAGTCAATAGCAACCTTTTTAATGTTATAATTCTTGCCTGTGAATGCTTGATTTAACCATGTTTCTCTACAACTTATTAGAAATACAGTCTTAAAACTGATAAAAATTAGTTATATTTTTGCTAAACCTTATAAAGACTACTTCTTTAAAAAGCTGAAGGCATGTTTATAAGCAATTTAATGACTTGTGTCAAGTCATTGTAATTTTGCTCTCCCTAAGCTCAGAGCAAAATTTAATGTGCCACTTCTTTCAAAAAAGTGTTGAGTGTTCAGCCATCGATAAGATGTTGTGCAGTTAAGTACGAAGAGCCTGGAATAGGATGAGAAGGTATGTGTTCTAATCCCAGCTATCATGCCTACCAGTGGAGTCACAATTTTTTCATTTTTTGAATCTCAGTTTTCACCTCTGTAAAATCAACATTAGGAATATCCTACCCCAGTTCCCATATTTGGCTACAGCAGGGGTCAAATGATATACTGTATGTGAGGGGAAAAAAACCTTTGTATTCTAGTAAGGGGTATATAGGTATGTATTTAACATAATGCGAACTCCACATTGACTGTCAAAAAGTAATAAAAGGCTAGAAGTTAATTATTTTAGACCCAATTGTTAGAAATACACATAAAAAATTTTAAGTGAGAATGACTTGCCCCTTCATCTCCAGTCTCTAGGCTGAATAATTTAGCTAGAATAGCCAAAGAAACAGCCTCTTCTATTATCATATCTCTAAAAATCCAAAGACTGAAAAAGATCATCAATATGTATATGTGGTTAGCCAGGTCCTAAGTGAAAAATTATTCAAAATCCTAAAGTCAACTGCATATTTGTTTTTATCACTGAAAGAGATAAAAGTTAACACTTCTTATTCTAGGCTCTTATGGCCCCAAACTATCATTTTTTTTATTGTCCTTTAAAATCTAGGCAAACAAGAAAACACAATTCACATTTAATTGTGCCTTCTATTGTCTTGCTGCTTTACAGTGAGCTTACTTTTTTTAAAATAACATTTACTGAGTGTAACTACAGAGGAAGCACTGTAGTATAAAATGGAAATTCAGCAGTGAACGAAAAATATCCCATTCTCACAGAGATTTTGTTCTTGTGGGGAAAGGCAGGGTAAAGGCTCAGTGAAATACAGAGTAAGTTACATGCAGAAAAGATAAATAGGATATTAGAGGTGTGATTTTTATTTTTTTTTTTTGTAAGAAACAGGGTCTCACTCTGTTTCCTAGGCTGGAGTGCAGTGGCACCATCATAGCTCATTGAAGCATCCAACTCTCCAACTCTTAGACTCAGGCAATCCTCCTGCCTCAGACTCCTGAGTAGCTAGTACTACAGGTACATGCCACCATATCCAACTAAATTAAAAAAAAATTGTAGTGATATAGTCTTGCTGTGTTTCCAGGCTGGTCTCAAATGTCTGGCATCAACCCATCTTCCCACCTTGGCCTCTCAAATAGTTGGGAATACAGGCATGAGCTACTGCACTCAGCCATTGGCTTATATTTTTAAATAGGGTTATCAGACAAGGGCTCATTGAGAAGGTGACTTTTGACTAAATACCTGAAGGAGATCAGGAAGATCCTTGGAAGAAGAGGATTCAAAACCAAGGAACCAGCAGCTGTAGAGGCTTTGAGGTAGAAGCGCGCTGCACCTATTCAAGGAGCAGCAAGGAAGTCAGTGTGAGCAAGAGAACAGTAGGAGACAAGAGAAGTGAAAGGGTAGATCATTGATGGCTTACCAGGCTGTAGCTTACCCTCCATATGAAATGGGGAACTATTGGAGGAATTCGAGCCGTTGTCAGCAGGATTACACTGGCAACTAGAGAACAGGTTAGAGTGGAGGAAGGAAGGAAGCAGGGAGATTACTACTATAGTAATTCACAGGAGATGTCTGTGAATTGGTGAAGGGGAATTGTAGTAAAGGTGACCAGAGGTGTCTGAATCATAGATATATTCTGAAGGCAGAACTGGCAGAATTTGCTGATGTAACAGATGCATGTTCTGAAAGGAAGAAATCCATCATGACTCTAAGGTTTTGGTCTAAGCAACCAAAAACATGGAGATGTCACTACCTGGGATGCAATTTTATGGAGAAAGGTTTTGAAGAAAGTGGAGACCAATAGCTCTATTTTGTGTGTCTGAAGTTCACAGCACCTATAAGACACCCAAGTGAACATTTGGAGTATACATCTGGGCTTATCTGGTTGAAGCTCAAGGGAGAGGTATACACTTCATAGTTGCCAAAATACAGGTATGTTCCACATCTCCCTAAAATGTATATGGGCGAGCTATACCCTGATCACCTTGAGCACATGTTGTCAGGACATCCTGAAGCTGTATCATGGGTACCTTCTTAACCTTGTGAAAATAAACTATCTAAATTGATTGAAACCTGTTCTCAGTTACTTACGAATTCACAAGTGCTTTGGAAGGAAACTGACTCTTATGTCTAAAAGAATCTTGTAGCGAGAATACATTGATACCAGTCTTTATATTATTAAGAGAAAAATGTTTTCAAAGAGTTCAAAACATGACACGCAGGCAAATATAAAAAAAAAAACATATGACAGAGGTTTTATTTACTTCACTAATTAAAAAGTTGATGTTAAAAATCAGTTCAAAGAAGAATTTTGAAGAATGATACACATGTGCATATACATGTATTTAAAATCATGAGACTTCACTAAGCCTTAGGGCACTCAAATATTAAGACCTTCGGGAGATGGGAAGAAATCTGAAGAGACTGGGAAAGAGTAGTGTGTGAGGTAAAAGGGGAATCAGGAGAGTGATGTCTCAGCAAGGGAAGAATGTGCAACCAAGAAATGGGCATGGGCCAGGCATAGTGGCTCATGCCTCTAATCCCAGCACTTTGGGAGGCTGAGATGGGCAGATCACCTGAGGTCAGGAGTTCAAGGCCAGCCTGGCCAACATGGCGAAACCCCATCTCTACTAAAATGCAAAAATCATCTGGGTGTGGTGGTGCACACCTGTAATCCCAGCTACTCAACAGGCTTGAGGCAGGAGAATCACTTGAAACCGGGAGGTGGAGGTTGCAGTGAGCTGATATGGCACCACTGCACTCTAGCCTGGGCAACAGAGCAAGACTCCATCTCAAAGAAAAAGAAAAAAAAGAAAATGAAAAAGAATAAAAAGTGGATATAATCATCTGTCTCAGATACTGCTGACAGGTCAAGTATGATGAAGATTAATAAGTTTCCTTTGGATTTAGCAATGTGGACATTCTTTATGATCATGGCAAGATCAGTTTAAGTGGAATATGGTGTTGGAAAGCCTATATTAAAGTAGAGTCAAGGAAAAAAATGAGAGGAGAAAAAGGAGCCAGCACATACAATCCATCCTTTTTAGGAGCTTTGCTGTAATGGAAAGAGAGGTCTTTTTTTTTTCTTTTGTAAAGGAAGTCAAAGTGAGATGCCTGAAACTGTGAATGTGAAGGGTTGTATTCATTGTAAACAAGGTCTGTATGAGAGGGTTCTCAATCTCAGCCCTACTGACATCTGGGGCTGGAAAATACTTTGTTATAAGGGACTATTCTGTGCTTTGTAGAATATTTACCAGTTTCTCTATCCTGTATCCATTAAATACCAGTACCACCTACCAGCTATGATAATCAAAAACATCTCCAGACATTCTTATATGTCCGCTGGGAAGCAAAATTGCCTGCAGTTGAGAACCACTGGTATAAAACAATGAAAATACGTAGCTGAGACAGGGTAAAAAGATAAAGTCATTGGAGAATCAAAATTCAAGTGATTGAGAGAATTAGGAGGTAGAAAAATCTTGTACAGGTTTATCAAAAATCTCCAAAAACTAAAAGACAAGCATGCTGAATAGAATGACACTGAGCCAAAGCTAATTCTCCCAAGAACAAGGAGAACTGAGTTGGGCATCAGATGATCGCAACCAGAAGACATAGTGGGTGGTATTACCTCAAAATAGTAGCATCAGAAATGGAAAATATTAGAGAGAGAAGAGGAAAAGCTATCTGGAAATGGCAATGAGAAGGAGAAAGAACACCTACCCTACCTCCAGGGGTAGAGAAAATGTAGGAGCAAAAATAGAAACCACCTAAAAGGGCCACAGTAGTTTTAAGGAAGAACTAGGTTTCAGTAAGAGCAGAAAAGAAGAGGGAAACAGAGAAATTACTGAGGATATAAAGCATTTTGCTGATGACTCAAGGTACTGGAAAAGGACTTCACTATTTGGGAAGAGTGGGAGATGGGTCAGATGTACAGGCCCATCTCTTGCGAGGAGTATAGTAAAAGAGATAAAGATTCCTGGAAGATAGGGCATCTTTTAGAGATTTACCTCGACAGAGATAAAAAGTACAATAATAGTCGGCACTAAAATGGAATAAATTAACCAATGGATTGAATACAAGTTTGCTTGGTTTATGTACTTATTTATACATTTTAGCATTTACTTGATTTATGTCTATAAATTTTCTTCAAAGCCTGGTGATGTAGGTAATAATATGCTTATTTAACAAAATAAAATAGAGAAATTAAGGACTTAGGCAAAGATTATAAAACTTGTTAGTGGTGGTGTTTAAATTAAGTCTACTTATGGGGTGCTTCTTCTCTTAAAAATACATTGTATTGATGTTTCTTCAGCCATAAGATATGGACATCAGAAAGTCTTCTTAATTCAAGAGCAGAATATAAGGCTACTAACAGGATGGACAACCAGAGTACACAATGAAAACGTTCTACATGCTGTAACTTTTTGATGCTATGCAAGGCTAAGCTGTCCAAGTCAGCTGAGAAGCATCAGAAGACACTACAGTTGGTCAAGACACATTTGCATTTTCTCCAGACTTCCTTCCTAATGCAATCAGAAGAAAATAATGCATAAAAAAGAGTGTGTAAACCAAAAATAAAATGGCCTGACCATTTGAATAGACTCCTCCTGTCAGCCAAAGGTATTCCAGAGTTAACCTGAAAATTTAGTTCAGGCAGTGGTGGAAGACAGGGTCAGACACACATTATACCCTCCATATTAATGTCAACACAAACTTTTAGTCAGGACTTCCTGAGGCTGTGTCACAGGCATGTTCCTAATGTTGGCAAAATAAATTGAGACCCATCTCAAACACTTATGGGTTCACAATGCTTTTCAAAGAAACCTACTCTTATGTTTAAAATAACTTTGTAGTGAATATATTGATATAAATCTTTAAAGGAAAAATGTTTTCAAATGGTTAAAAACATGACACACATGCAAATATTAAAAAATGACGAAAATTTCATTTGACTCACTATTTATAAAGAAGTTGATGTTAAAAATCAGTTCAAAGAAGAATTTGAATACATACACATGCACATACACGCTATATACATCCATGAATATATAAATGATAATTCTGAAGTGAATTTGGTAATACAGGCAAAACTGTTTAATATCCTATATTTTATAGGGTAATAATAGATACAAAATTGTCTGTAGGGAATATCAATCTACATGTCAATGCCTCATTGGGAAATAAAAATCATGTTATCTTTCCTACCAGGATGTAAATTCATTGTATCTGAACAAAATTCCTTTGCACTTCTAGGGACAAGAGACATTTGCATGACTTCAGTTTTCTGTCATTTAACTTCTACCCCTGCAGAACTAATAATGCAACTAAGTCAATAGAAGTCAAAGAAGTATACCCCCACAGAATCAGATAATCCTAAAAGGTCAGCTAGGCACACCCAACACTCCACTTTTTTCGTGCATGTTCAAGTCTTTCACAACTTTTTCTTGACAGTGCTGTGTGTCTTGGAAATGTGTTGGGAGCCTTTTATTTGTGTATCATCTCTCAACAACTTTCCAAGTTACTTCTATGGGTTTTTCCCCCTTCTTTTACCATAAGAATTGACAGCCTTTTTTCCTTTTTGTGTGTGCAAATCAAAAGTATCTGAGACAGGGTCCCAATCAATTTAGAAAGTATATTTTGCTAAGGTTAAGGACTTGTCCATGACAGCCTCAGGAGGTCGTGATGACATGTACCCAAAGTGGCTGGCATACAGCTTGACTTTATACAATTTAGGGATACGTAATACATCAACCAATACATGTAAGATGTACATTGGTTCAGTACAGAAAGTCAGGACAACTCAAAGCAGGGGCTACTAGGTTATAGGTAGATTTAAAGGCTCTCTGATTGTCAATTGGGTGAAAGAGTTATCATCAATAGAAAAGAATGTCTGGGTTAAGATAGGGGTTGTAGAAATCAGATTTTATAATGCAGATGATACCCCCAGGTAGCAAGCTTTAGAGAGAGTAGGCTGTAAATGTTTCTTATTAGATGTAGAGAGGCTGTTCTATCAGTAATTTCAAAATGAAAGAGTATAATGAGGCATGTCTAGCTCCCCTTTCCCATCACAGCCTGAACTGGTTTTTCAGGTTAACTTTGGAATGCCTTTGCTGAGAGGATGGGTTCATTCAGATGGTTGAAGGGCTTAAAATTTCATTTTTGGTTTACATTTGCTACCAACCAACAACAGTAACTCAACATCTGTAACTACTAAGGGAAAATAGAAGTCGTATGGCCTCTCTTATTTTCCATCTTTGTCTGTAAATCTAAGCAACTGCCAATTCTAAACTTGTTTGATAATTGTTTTTCATAGTCATTGTAATGTGATTAGCCTATAGGAGGTATAAAAGAAGTCTGTTTCAATGCGTGAGGCTTCATCCATCACTGACATGTACCAATTGCCCTATTTTTCTTTCTTTTCTATATTTTTTCCCTTTTTAATATAATTAGACTCAGGGGGATTTGATATTTGTCTTCAAATATTTGAAAGTCTGTCACATGGAAGATAAATTAGGCCTGTTCTCTCTAGTTTCAAGCAGTAGAACTAAGACCAATTCTGCAGAAACTACAAGAGTCTTTTATTTCTCTTATAGTGTGCATAATTTTTACAGAGCTGTCTAAAACTGGGATGAGCTTTTAAGGAATCTTAAAAGCTTCTCATAGTTATGATCCATGGAATTCATTGAAATGCAAATAGTTCCAAGCTCTCTTTGTTGACATTCTTTCCAGTTTTTGATGAATTCTTTCTTCCCAAACCCTCGTCAGATTTTTTACTTCTTTTCCCTCAGAATGAGATCTTGGTCCCTCCCACTTAATAGATCTTCATTTTCTAGCCCAAGATTGAGCAAACTATTTTGGAAAGCAAGATAGTAAACATATTAGGTGCCTTGTAGACCACAAGGTCTCTATTGAAACTATTAAACTCTACTATTGTAACAAAAAAGTAGTCATAGACCGTACATAAATAAATATGGCTGTGTTTCAGGGAAATTTCATGGACATTGAAATTTGATTTTTCTACAATGTTATGAATTTATAATATCATTCTTCTTTTGGTTTTTTTCCAACCATTTAAAAAGTAAGGGGGGGGGCAAGATGGCCAACTAGACACAGCCTGGGAGAACAGCTCAGAGGAATGGACTGAGATGACTCATGTTCCTAATAGATCTTTGGAAGTAAAGCACCAAGAGGGCAGAGAGAGAAGACACAGAAGATGGGCTGAAGGGAGAGAAATCTAGGTACTCTGCACAAGGCTACCATGAACCAGGACTCATTCTTAGGCCCCAAGAGCTCAGGGGCAACAGGTGAGTTGAACTGGCAAGAAGCAATCCACTCTTGCTATGAACCTCTGAAACCCGAGTAGGAGGAGATCCCTTGACCACCATGGACACTTGAGTTGGCAGAGAGAGCTGTTTAAAGAAATAGTAGGGGCAGCAAGCCAACTAAGGTGGAGCCCAGAGAGTTTACTGCAGGAGCATGTGTAGTGAAGCATGGCCTAAAATGGCTATCTCCCCATGCTTGACTTGTTTCCATAGGAGATTTTAGTCCTAGGGAAACTGTCGGACCTGAAATCTGCAGGACAGTCTTGACCATCAGAAGGGACTGGTCCAACCTGAGCACTCCTTGATCTGCTGGCATATCCCAGGGCTCCATCCTGGTCACACCTGCTAGCATGGCAGAATTGGGTACCCTGGGGGCTTGCACCAGAGCTTCTGCACTGGTGAACCATGTCTGACTGGCAGAGAGTTCCAGTAGAGTATCCCTGTGGCCACCAACCATGATCCCTTCCCAAAATGCAGCTTTGCTGGGGCCCATGGCAACTCCCCACATCACTTTGCTAGCATGTGTGTACACTGGCAGGTTTCGCATTCCTTGCCCCAACAGTGGGTGGGAGTGCAGTTCACAGCTCCTCTCCCTACCAACCGCCATTACAGATCAAGCCTTGGCAGGCACAGAGCCAACCAGACCACTCCTGCCAGTGTTCCACCCTTGTGCTAACACTATGCCAAGAACAGTAGATCCTCCTATACCCTGAGTGACCACTCCTGCTTGCAGGGCACAGAGAATGCATTCAGATCTGCACCCACAGTACCCTTTCCCCAAGCCATCTCCACCTTCAGCATGACCATGCACACAGTCACCAGCAGCCCCCCCCGCCGACCCCCTAGCTATATCCCTCCGCCACCATGGTGAATGCCCGCAAGGAGGCAGGCACCCTGGCACCTGTTAGCACTCTGCTGTAGCTGCCACAGCTTGGCCCCCAAACACAGTGGACTGCTAACCTCAAGGAGCCAGACCACAAAGTCAGGACCCAAAATAAGTCTCCCAGAGTTACAGCACACAGTCCAGAAGTTGGGAGCTGAGTGTTGCCCCCTAAAATTTTTCAAAAATAAAGCCAAGTCAGCTGAATCTATTTTATATCACAATCAAACCCACAAGGTCATCAAATAGGATAAAAGAAAAAAAACTAAAGATTGTAAACCTCAAAGACTGAAGGTAGAAAAGCCCACAAAGATTAGAAAGAATCAGCACAAGAACTCTGACAACTCAAAAAGCCAAAATGCCTTCTTTCTTCCAAACAACTGCAACATCTCTCTAGCAAGGGTTCTGAACCAGGCTGAGATGGCTGAAATAACAGAAATAGCATTGAGAATATGGATAGGAATGAAGATCATCAAAACACCATCCAAGGAAGCTAGAAATAGAGACAAAAGTTTGCAGGAGAAGACAGACAAAATAGCCAGTATGGAAAAGAATGTAACCAGCTATAGAGCTAAAAAAACACCCTATAATAATTTCATATTGCAATCACAAGTATTAATAATAGAATAGATCAAGCAGAGGCAAGAATCTCAGAGCACAAAAAATGGCTTTTTGAAATATAACAGTCAGACAAGAATAGAGCAAAAATAATGAAAAGAAATGAACAAAACTGACTAGAAATATGGAATTATGTAAAGAGATGAAATCTACGACTTATTGGTGTCCCTAAAAGAGTTGAGAAGAATGTAAGCAACTTGGAAAACATATTTCAGGATAAGGTCCTTGAAAACTCCCCAACCTAGCTAGAGTGGCCAACATTCAAATTCAGGAAATGCAGAGAACCCCAGTAAGACACTTCACAAGAAGATCCTCCTTAATAAGGACACATAATCAACAGGTTCTCTAAGGTTGAAAAAATTAAAAAAAAAAAAATGTTAAAGGCAGCTAAAGAGAAAGGTCAGGTTACCTACAAAGGGAAGCCCATCAGACTAACAGCAGATGTCTCAGGAGAAATCCTATGAGACAGAAGAGATTGGGGGTCAATACCCAAAATTATTAAAGAAAAGAAATTCCAAACCAGAATTTTATATTCAGCCAAACAAAGCTTCATAAGCGAAGGGAAAAATAAGATACTTTTCAGAGAGACAAAAGCTGAGGAAATTTGTTACTACCAGACTTGCCTTACAAAAGCTCCTAAAGAAAGCACTAAATATGGAAAGGAAAGACCATTATCAGCCAAAACCAGGTCTGTATACAAAAGCACACCTAAGTACACAGACCAGTGACACTGTAAAGCAACCACACAGTCAAATCTACAAAATGAACAGCTAACATCAGAATGACGAGATCAAATCCACACATGTCAATACTAAACTTGAATGTAAATGGGCTAAATGCCCCCAATTAAAAGACACAGAGTGATGAGCTGGATAAAGAACCAAGATCTGTCTACAAATGGTGGTTGGTTCATGCCCGAAATCCCAACACTGGGAGGCCAAGGCAAGTGGATTACTTGAGACCAGAAGTTCAAGACTAGCCTGGGCAACATAGTGAAAACCCATCTCTACTAAAAATACAAAAAGCTAGCCAGATATGGTGTCTCATGCCTATAGTCCCAGCTACTTGGGAGTCTTAGGTGGGAGAATCACCTGAGTTCAGGAGGTCAAGTTTGCAGTGAGCTGAGATTATGCCACTGCACTCCAGCCTGGCCAACCAGAGTGAGATCCTATCTCAAAAAAAGAAAAAGAAATAAAAAAGAAAAAAAAAAAAGAAGAACCAANAAAAAAAAAAAAAAGAAGAACCAAGACCCATTGTTATGTTGTCTTTAAGGGATCCATCTCACACATAATGACACTCAAAGGCTCAAAATTAAAAAATGGAGAAAAATTTACCAAAAAAAAAAAAAAAAAAGAAGAACCAAGACCCATTGTTATGTTGTCTTTAAGGGATCCATCTCACACATAATGACACTCAAAGGCTCAAAATTAAAAAATGGAGAAAAATTTACCAAGCAAATGGGAAACAGAAAAAAGCAGGGGTTGCAATCCTAGTTTCAGACAAAACAGACTTTAAACCAACAAAGCTCAAAAAAGACAAAGAAAGGCATTTTACACAATGGTAAATGGTTCAGTTCAACTAAAAGATGTAACTATCCTAAGTATACATGTACCAAACACAGGAGAACCCAGATTCATAAAGCAAGTTCTTAGAGACCTTTCAAGAGACTTAGACTCCCACACAATAGTAGTGGGAGACTTTAGCACCTCGCTGACAACGTTAGATCATCGAGACACAAAATTAACAAAGATATTCAGGACCTGAAGTCAATCAGCTCCATTTGATCTAGTGCTGACATCTATGAAACTCTCCAAAAACAACAGAATATACATTCTTCTCATTACCACATGGCAAATACCCTAAAATCAATCACATTACAGGAAGTAAAACACTCCCTGGCAAATGAAAAATAACTATAATCATAACAATCTCTTGGACCACAAAGCAATCAAATTAGAAATCAAGACTAAGAAATTCACTCAAAACCATACGATTACATGGGAATTAAATAACCTGCTCCCAGATGACTTTTGGGCAAATAATGAAATTAAGGCAGAAATCAAGAAGTTCTTAGAAAATAAGAACAAATATAAAACATACCAGACTATCTGGGACACAGCAAAGTCAGTGCTAAAAAGAAAATTTATAGCACCAAATGTCTACATCAAAAAGTTAGAAAGATCTCAAGTTAACAACCTAACATCATAACTAAAAGAACTAGGGAACAAGGAGGAAACAAGTCCAAAAAGTAGCAGAAGACAAGAAATAACCAAATTCAGAGCTGAACTGAAGGAGGCTGAGACACATATATACACACACACAAAAAAAAAACATTCAAAATATCAACAAATCGAGGAGCTGCTTTTTGAAAAAATTAGCAAAATAGACAGCCAGCTAAACTATAAAGAAAAAAAGAGAGATGATTCAAATAAATACAATCAGAAATCACAAGGGGGATATTACCACTGACCCCACTGAAATACAAATAACCATCAGATGATATTATGAACACTTCTGTGCACATAAACTAGAAAATATAGAAGAAACTGATAAATTCCTGGACAGATACACCCTTTCAAGGCTCAATCAGGAAGAAATTGAATCCCTGAACAGACCAGTAACAAGCTCTGAAATTGAGTCAGTAATAAATAGCCTACCAACCAAAAAAAGCCTAACAGATGGATTCACAGCTGAGTTCTACCAGATGTACAAAGAGCTGGTACCATTCCCGCTGAAACTATTCCAAAAAATTGAGGAGGAAGGACTCCTCCCTAACTCATTCTATGAGGCCAGCATCATCCTGATACCAAAACCTGGCAGAGACACTGGAAAAGAAAACTTCAGGCTAATATCCTTAACAAACACTGATGCAAAAATCCTCAACAAAATACTAGCAAACCAAATTCAGCAGCACATCAAAAAGCTTATCTACCATGATCAAGTAGGCTTTATCTCCAGGATGCAAGGCTGGTTCAATATACCCTAATCAAAAAATGTGATTAATTACATAAACAGAACTAAAGACAAACACCACACTATTATCCCAATAGATGCAGAAAGGTCTTTCAATAAAATTCAACATCCCTTCACATTAAAAACTCTCAATCAAATAGGTATTGAAAGAACATACCTCAAAATAATAAGAGCCATCTATGGCAAACCCACAACCAACATCATACTGAATAGGCAAAAGCTTGAAGCTCAAAAACTGGCAAAAGACAAGAATGTCTTCTCTCACCACTCCTATTCAACACAGTATTGAAAGTCCTGGCCAGGGCTATCAGGCAAGAGAAAGAAATAAAAGGCATCCAAATAGGAAGAGAGGAAGTCAAACTATCCCTCTTTGCTGATGACATAATCATTTATGTAGAAAACTTCACAGTCTCAGCCCAAAAGCTCCTTAAGCTGATAAACAACTTCAGCAAAGTCTCAGAATGTAACATCAATGTGCAAAAATCACTAACATTCCTATACAACTGTCAAACCAAGAGCCAAATCAGCAATGCAGTCCCATTCACAATTGTTCCCACCCCCCCCACACACACACACACAACTAGGAATACAGCTAACCAAGAACATGAACAATCTTTACAAAGAGAAGTATGAAACACTGCTCAAAAAAATCAAAGATGATATAAACATAAAAACATTTTGTGCTCATGGATGGGAAGAATCAATGTCATTCAAATGGCCATACTTCCCAAAACAATTTATAGATTCAGTGCTATTCCTATTAAAATACAATTGAGAGGCTGGATAAGGTGGCTCATGCCTGTAATCCCAGCACTTTGGGAGGCCAAGGAGGGTAGATTACCTGAGATCAGAAGTTTGAGACCAGCCTGGCCAACATGGTGAAACCCTGTCTCTACTAAAACATACAAAAACTAGCCAGGCATGGTGGCAGGCACCTGTAGTCCCAGCTACTTAGGAGGCTGAGGCAGAAGAATCACTTGAACCTGGGAGGCAGAGGTTGTAGTGAGCAGAGATCGCACCATTGTCCTCCAATCTGGATGACAGAGCAAGACTCCATCTCATAAAAAACTAAAAACCAGTACAATTGAGTGTCTTTGCAGAACTAGAAAAAACTATTTTTAAATTCATATAGAACTAGCAAAGAGCCCAAATAGTCAAGGCAATCCTAAGCAAAAAGTAAAAAGCTAGAGGCATTATGCTATCTGACTTCAAAGTATAATACAGTGCCTCAGTAACCAAAACAGCATGGTACTAGCACAAAGACAGACTAATAGACCAATAGAACAAAGTAGAGAACTCAGAAATAAGGCCACACAACTACAACTATCTGATTTTTGACAAACCTGACAGAAACAAGCAAACAAACAATGGGTGTGATGGTTAATACTGAGTGTCAAATTGATTGGGTTGAAGAGTGCAAAGTAGTGTTCCTGGGTGTGTCTGTGAGGGTGTTGCCAAAGGAGATTAACATTTGAGTCAGTGGACTGGGAGAGGTGGATCCACCCTCAATCTGGGCAGACACCATCTAATCAGCTGCCATTGTGACTAGGATAAAAGCAAGCAAAGAAACATGGAAAGACTAAATTGGCTGAATCTTCCAGCCTTCGTCTTTCTCCGGTGCTGGATGCTTCTTCCTGCCATTGAACATCAAACTCTAAGTTCTTCAGCTTTTGGACTCTTGGACTCACACCAGTGGTTTTTCAGGGGCTCTCGGGCCTTTGATCACAGACTGAAGGGTGCACTGTTGGCTTTCTTAATTTTGAGGGTTTGGGACTTGGGCTGTCTTCCTTGCTCCACAGTTTACAGGTGGCCTATTGTGGGACTTCACCTTGTACTCCTGTGAGTCAATACTCCTTAATAAGCTCCCTTTCATATTTACATCTATCCTAGTAGTCCTGTCCCTCTAGAGAACCCTGACTAATACAAATGGGGGAAGGATTCCCTGTTCAATAATTGGTGCAGAAATAACTAGCTAGCTATATGCACAAGACTGAAACCGAACCTCTTCCTTACATCATAAAAAAAAAAAAAAATTAACTCAAGATGGAGTAAAGGCTTAAATGGAAAACACAAAAGTATAGAAACCCTGGAAGATAACCTAGGCAATACCATTGTGGGTAGAAATGAGCAATGATTTCATGATAAAGATACACAAAGCAATTGCATCAAAAGCAACTGTTGACAACTGGAATCTAATTAAACCAAAGAGTTTCTGCACAGCAAAAGGAACTATGAACAGACATCCTACAGTATGGGAGAAAATTTATGCAAACTATGCATCCAACAAAGGTCTAATATCCAGCATCTATAAGGAACTTAAATTTACAAGAAAAAAAAGCCATTAAAAAGTGGGCAAGGATAGGAACAGACACTTTTCAAAAGAAGATGGACATGTGGCCAACAAACATATTTTTAAAAAGCTTGAATGATGATGATGGGGGGCAGGGCCAAGACGGCTGACTAGAAGCCGTGGCAATGGGAGGCTCCCATCAAACAGAAACAAAACAGCATGTGAATCTTCCACCAGCAACTGAGCTATCCAGGTTCTGCCGTCAGAATTGACTAGGTGGCTGATGTGACCCATGGAGAGGCAGGAAGAGAAATGCGGTGCAGCGGGCCACCTGAGAACCACACAGGGCAAGGAGCTCCCAACCCCCAGCCAAGGGAAGCGATGAGTGAGCATGCTACCCAGCCTTGGAAACTATGCTTTTTCCAAAGAACTGTTCAACCCATGGATCGGAAGATCCAACTCATGAGCTCATGCCTCTGGGGACTAGGATCCCAACCATGGAGCCACACAGGTTCTCAACAGCCACTCAGCTAGAACCTGACTAATCCTGGCAAGTTCCTGGAGGGAGAGGCGGCATCAACACAGCTGCAGCTGCCTGCTGTCTAAGCTGTTTTAGCTTTTTGGGGGAGGGGCGGCAGCCAACACTGGGGCTGCTAGCTGCCTGACACACTAATATCTAAGGGTGGGAAAAGGGTGGTAGCCATCTCTACAACTCCAGACAAAGGTCTAATGTCTAGCATCTATTAAAAAACAAACAAAAAACAACTTAGGTTTATAAGAAAAATAGACCCATTAAAAAGCAGGCAAGGGCGTGAACAGACACTTTTCCCCTGCTGAAGCCAGGGGGGCTGGGCCAATTGGTCCTAAGAGGTATTCCCCATAGCTTAACACACAGGTTGTGACAACCTGCGGCCAGAGTACCTCTTCAGGCCTGAACTTGACCTATCCCTCCTCACTAGGTAGGGCCTCCCTGTAGGAATTCCAGCAACTCCATCCAGGGCCTCAAGGATAGAACTCTGATCTCCCTAGGCCTGAGCCCCTAGGGGAAAGGGTGGCCATAGTCTCCACAGACAAACAGACTTAGTCTTTCCTCCTGCTAATTCTGAGGAATCTGGGCAGCCCAGATGAGTTGGTTTCCCCCCAGCAAGGCTCATCTCCTCCACCAAGGGACAGCCAAAGTTATTTGTTAAAGGGGTCCTACGTCCCATGCCACCCAACTGGGTGAGATCCTCCAACAGGGGTTGTCAGACACTCTATACAGGAACATTCCTACTGGCATCAGGTTGGTGCCCTTCAAGGTCAGAAATCACAGAGGAAGAAGCAGCCACCCATCTTTGCTGTTCTCCAACCACTTCAAGTGACATCTCCAAGCACAGGAGCAAACCAGAAGTGAACCTGAAGTGAGCCCCCAGAAAACTGCAGCAGTGCTACAGAAAAGAGACCTAAACATTGAAATAAAAGCAAACAGAAAGCAACAACAGCAGCATAAAAAATCCCTACAAAAACCTTATCCAAGAGTCAGCAGCCTCAAAGATCAAAGCTAGACAAACTCATGAAGAAAAAAATCAACAAAAAAGAGCTAAAAATCCAAAAGGCCAGAGTGCCATTTTTCCTCCAAATGATTGCAACACCTCTTCAGCAAGGGCACAGAACTGGTTGGAGGATGAAATGGATGAACTGACAGAAGTAGGCTTCGGAAGGTAGGTAATAACAAACTCCGCTGAGGTAAAGAAGCATGTTCTAACCCAATGCAAAGAAGCTAAGAATCTTAATAAAAGGTCATCAGCACTTCTAACTAGATTAACCAGTTTAGAAAGGAACGTAAATGACCTGATGGAGATGAAAAATACAGCATGAGAACTTCATGAAGCCTACTCAGTATCAACCGCTGAATTGATTAAACAGGAGAAAGAATATCAGAGATTGAAGACCATCTTGCCGAAATAAAGCAGGCAGACAAGATTAGAGAAAAAAAGGATAAAAAGGAATGACCAAAACCTCTGAGAAATATGGGACTATGTAAGAAAATGGAACTTATGATTGTTTGGAGTACATGAAAGAGATGGGGAGAATGGAACCAAGCTGGAAAATACACTTCAGGATATTATCCAGAACTTTCCCAGCCTAGCATGACCAGGTCAACATTCAAATTCAGGAAATACAAAGATCACCATTAAGATACTCCATGGGAAAACCAACCCCAAGACATATAATCATAAGATTCTGCAAGGTCAAAATGAAGGTAAAACGTTAAAGGCAGCCAAAGAGAAAGGCCAGGTCACCCAAAGAGGGAAACCCATCAGACTAACAGTGGACCCCTCAGCAAAAACCCTACAAGACAGAAGCGATTGGGGGCCACTAGTCAGTATTCTTAAAGAATTTCAACTCAGAATTTCATATCCAGCCAAACTAAGTTTCATTAAAGAAAAAAGGAGAAATAAAATCTTTTTTTTAGATAAGCAAATGCTGATGGATTGTGTTACCACCAGGCCTGCCTTGCAAGAGCTCTTAAAGGAAACACTAAATATCAAAAGGAAAAACCGGTACCAGCCATTGCAAAAACACACCAAAATATAAAGACCAATGACACCATGAAGAAACTGCATCAACTAGTGTGCAAAATAACCAGCTAGCATCATAACAAAGTCAAATTCACACATAATAATATCAACATTAAATGAAAATGGGCTAAATGTCCCAATTAAAAGACACTGACTGGAAAATTGGATAGAGCCAAAATCCATCAGTGTGCTGTATTCAAGAGACCCTTCTC
>NW_016107320.1:10701163-10709511 GCF_001604975.1 Cebus imitator
CAACAAAGATCAAAAGAGACAAAGAAGGGCATTACATAATCGTAATGGGATCAATTCCACAAGAGGAGCTAATTATCTTAAATCTATATGCATCCAATGCAGGAGCACCCAAATTCATAAAACAAGTTCTTAGAGACCTACAAAGAGACTTATACCTCCACACAATTATAGTGAGAGACTTTAACACCCCACTGTCAATAGTAGATCAACGAGACAGAGTATTAGCAAGTATATTTAGGACTTAAATTCAGATCTGGATCAAGGGGACCTAATAGATATCTACAGAGCTCTCAAATCAACAGAATATACATTTTTCTCAGTGCTACATGGCACTTATTTTAAAATTGACCACATAATTGGAAGTAAAACATTCTTCACTCTCTCAGATAACAGTGCAATCAAATTAGAACTCAGGATTAAGAAAGTCACTCAAAACAACACAACTACATGAACACAAATTGAACAATCTGCTTCTGAATGACTCCTGGTAAATAAGGACATTAAGACAGAAATCAATAAGTTCTTTGAAACCAATGTGAACAAAGAGACAATGTGCCAGAATATATGAAACACAGCTAAAGCAGTGTTAAAGCAGAAATGTATAGCTCTAAATGCTCACATCAGAAAGGTAGAAAGATCTCAAATCAACACTCCAACATCACAATTAAAAGAACTAGAGAAACAAGAGTGAACCAATCCAAAAACTAGCAGAAGACTAGAAATAACTGAGGTCAGAGTGGAAGTGAAGAAGACAGAGAAACAAAAAATCCTTCAAAATGTCAATGAATTCAGGAGCCGGTTTTTCAAAAAAAGTTAACAAAATAGACCACTAGCTAGACTAATAAAGAAGAAAAGAGAAAAGAATCAAACAAACACAATAAAAAATGATAAAGGGAATAGCACCACTGACCCCACAGAAATACAAACTACCATCAGAGAATACTATAAATACCTCTAGGCAAATAAACTAGACACTCCAGAAGAAATGGATAATTTCCTGGACACATACGCCCTCCCAAGACTAAACCAGGAAGAAGTCAAATCCATGAATAGACCAATAACAAGTTCTGAAATTGAGGCAGTGATTAGTAGCCTGTCAACCACAAGAAAAGCCCCGGGCAGTTGGATTCACAGCCAAATTTTACCAAGTAAATGGAAAGGAGTTGGCACCATTCCTTCTGAGTACTAAAGAAGTTTGTACGATTCCTTCCGAAACTATTCCAAACAATTGAAAAGGAGGGACTCCTCCCTAATTCACTTTATGAGGCTGGCATCATCCTAATACCTGGCAGACACACTACAAAAAAAGAACTTCAGGCCAATATCCCTGATAAACATTGACGCAAAATCTTCAATAAAATAGTGGCCAAAAGTCCAGCAACATAGCAAAAAGCTTATTCACCATGATCAAGTCAGCTTCTTTCCTGGGATGCAAGGCTGGTTCAAAATATGCAAATCAATAAATGTAATCCATCACATAAACAGGACCAATGACAAAAACCATATGATTACCTCAATAGATGCAGAAAAGGGCTTTAATAAAATTCAACCTCCCTTCTCTCAATAAACTAGGTATTGATGGAACATATCTCAAAATAATAAGTGCTATTTATGAGAAACCCATAGCCAATATCATATTGAATGGGCAAAAGCTGGAAGCATTCCTTTTGAAAATCAGCACAAGAAAAGGACGCCTCTTTCGTCACTCCTATTCAACATAGTATTGGAAGTTCTGGCCAGGGCAATCAGGCACGAGAAAGACATAAAGGGAATTTGAACAGGAGAAAATGTCAAATTGTCTCTGTTTGCATATGACATGATTCTATATTTGGGAAGTGCCATTGCCTCAGCCCCAAAACTTCTTAAGCTGATAAGCAACTTCAGCAAAGTCTCAGAATACAACATATATGTGCAAAAATAACAGCTATTCCCATACACCAACAATAGACAAGCAGAAAGCCAAATCATGTGTGAAATCTCATTCACAATTGCTACAAAGAGAATAAAATACCTAGGAATACAATTTACAAGGAATGTGAAGGACCTCTTCAAGGAGAACTACAAACCACTGCTCAAGGACATAAGAGAGGATACAAATAGATGACAATCTACAGAATTTGATATTATTTTTTGCAATCTACCCATCTGACAAAGGTCTAATATCCATAATTAAGGAACTTAAACAAATTTACAAGAAAAAGCAAACAACCCCATCAAAAAGTGGGCAAAATATGTGAACAGACACTTCTCAAAAGAAGACATTTGTGTGGCCAACAAACATGCAAAAAAGCTCAACATCACTGATCGTTAGAAAAATGCAAACCCAAATCACAATGAGATGACATCTCACACCAGTCAGAATTTTGATTATTAAAAAGTCAAGAAACGATGCTGGTGAGCCAGTGGAGAAATATGAACACTTTTACATCATTGGTGGAAATGTAAATTAGTTCAACCATTGTGGAAGACAGTGTGATGATCAGTCAAGGATCTAGAACCAGTAATATCATTTGACCCAGCAATCCCATTACTGGATATATACCCAAAGTGATGTAAATCATTGCACTATAAAGATACATGCACATACATATTTACTGCAGCATTATTTACAATAGCCAAGACATGGAAACAACCTAAATGTCCATCAATAATAGACTGGATAAAGAGAATGCGGTACATATACACAATGGAATACTATGTAGCCATTAAAAGTAATGAGATCGTGTCCTTTGCAGGAACATGGATGAAGCTGGAAGACAACATCCTCAGCAAACTAACAAAAGAACAAGAAACCAAATTCCGCATACTCTCATTCATAAGTGGGAGTTGAACAATGAGAATGCATGGACACATGGAGGGGAACAACATACATTGGGGCCTGATGGTGGGGAGATGAGGGAGAACATCAGCAGAAATAGCTAATGCATGCAGTGTTGAAAACCTAAATGATGGGTTGACAGGTACAGCAAACCACCATGACACTCATATACCTATGTAACAAACATTCACGTTCTACACATGTATCCTGGAATTTAAAGTAAAATAAAAATAATTTTTTTTAAAAAGCTCAACACCACTGATCATTAGAGAAATGCAAATCAAAACCACAATGAGATATCATCTCACATCAATCAGAATGGCTATGACTAAAATGTCAACAAATAATGGATGCTGCTGAGGTTGTGAGGAAAAAGGAATGCTGATACACTGTTGTGCTGTTGTGGGTGTATAAATTAGCTTCCATTGTGGAAGACAGTGTGGCGGTTCCTCAAGGCAGAAAAACCATTCAACCCAACAACCCTATTATTGAGTATATACCCAAATGAATATAAATCATTCTATTATAAAGACACATGCATGTGTATGTTCATTACAGCACTATTCATAAGAGCAAAAACAAGGAATCAACCTAAATGCCATCAACAGTAGACTGGATAAAGAAAATGTAATACATTTTCACCATGGAATACTATGCAGCCATTAAAAAGAACTAGATTATATCCTTTGTAGGAATATAGAGCTAGAGACTATTATTCTTAGGAAATTAACACAGAAACAGGAAACTAAATACTATGTTTTGTCACTTAAAAATAGGAGCTAAATGATGAGAACACATGGACACATAGAGAGGAACAACAGACACTGGGCCCTATTTGAGGGTGGAGGGTGGCAGGAGGACGAGGATCAGGAAAAATAGCTATCGGGTACTAAATTCAGTACCTTGGTGATGAAATAATCTCTAAGACAAATCCCCATGATACATTTACCTATATAATAAACCTGCACATGGACTTCTGAGCGTAAATTTAAAACAACAAGAAGAAAAATTGGAAGACCCTCAGCAGACCCAGATACATGGGTATTTGCTTCCTTTATTCCTCTCCTCAGTCTGTCCATCTAGATAAACCACAACCAAAGAGGGCTACAGGCACCAATGTCTGGTTGCAGACTCAGATGCATATGTGAAGAAGTCATGCTGTCCATTCCAGCCCAATGGACAGTGTAGGGAACAGAGACAAGATTCCCCACTGTGTCATGTCTAAATTCCTGACCAACAGAATCATGAAAAATAATAAATTTTTTAAGCCACTAAAAAAAAAATGTAAAAATTATTCTTAGCTCATGAGGCATACCTAAACAGGTACCTGGCTAGATCTGGCATGAGAGCCAGAGTTTTCCCAGCCCTGCCCTAGCCACTCATCATAGACCCTAATGAGGAACAACTTGTTCAAACTATACTGTAAGCTTTGTTGGCCAGGTGTGCTGTCTCACACCTGCAGTCCCAGAAATTTGGGAGGCTGAGGTGGGCAGATCACTTGAAGCCAGGAGTGGAGACCAGCCTGGCCAACATGGTGAAACCCTGTCTCTACTAAAAATACAAAAACATTAGCTGGGCATGGTGGCTTGCACCTGTAGTCCCAGCTACTTGGGAGAATGAGCCAGGAGAAGTGCTTGAACCCTGAAGGCAGAGGTTTTAGTGAGCCGAGATCATGCCACTGCCCTCCAGTTTGGGCAATAGAATAAGTCTGTCTCAAAAAAAATAAAACCTATACTGTAAAACATGTTGACAAATCAAAGGAGACTGCAGGCTGAGGATCTGCTGTGATTTGGGGGGAAAAGTGCTCAATCAGAAGTCTTTATATTTTATTGCTTTTATATAAGTGGGCTATTTAAGAAAGACCTTCAGTGGAAGATATGATGATAAGTGTATGCTGTGTATATTTTGAACACAGTACCTGGAGTAAAAGTTAGTTAAAATTCAAATGAGGAAGAACTATTTTTGTTAACCAAAGAGTTCCTGAAACTAATCGCACCTCTGGATTGGTAGCAGTTCTACAGTAGTCAGTTTCTCTGGATAAACTACTCTGCAGCCTGCCTCTCCATAAAGTTTGACTGCTCAGATACCACATTATTGCCTTGTAAAACCAGAGCATCCCTTCTATTATTATCCATCTCAGGCTTAAAGTATAACAGATTACAATAAAGACTCTCTTTATAAGATATGGTTAAAGATTATTTCCCAGTGCATTTGGTAGCACTTATGTTAATACCGTCAAAGCAGGTCCCCAAAAGGTAGTAACAAAAAAATTCAATGGCACTTACAAGGTTTCCTCAAAAGGAGGTTCTGGTTGACAGCTTTTCATTTTGGAGGAACTGGTAAAAGTGGAAGTTCTAAGGTACTTATTTCTGCTTTTACCTATTTGTTTCAATACATGAGGCTTTATCCATCACTGACATGCACCAGTTCCCTTCTTCTTCTTCCTTTTTCGTTTTCGATATAATCAGGCTCAGGGGGACTTGATATTTGTCTTCAAATATTTGAAAGTCTGTCACATGGAAGAGGGATTAGACTTGTTCTGCCTGGTCCCAAGTGGTAAAACTAAGACCAACTCTGCAGAAACTACAGGGAAACATTTTTTTTTTTCCTGATAGTGATCATATTTTTCACAGAGCTGTCCAAAACTGGGATGACTCTCTTAGAATTTCAAGTCACTTAAGGTATTCAGGCAGAACCCAGATTATTATTTGAAGGGAAATTTTCAAAGAGAATTCAAACATTCTACAACAGTTAAACTATCAGTTACAAGATTCTGTGAGTCATTGAATTGTTGGCCATTATGTAACATCATAATGATAGCAGCTCCATTATTTGACTATTTATTGTTTTCAAATACTGCACCAAAGTCTACATACTTAATCCCCACAACACCAATAAGGTCTATATAATTAGTACATAAATTTCATAAATAATGATATCAAGGGCTAAAAAGTAACTCGCCTTAAATTACATGAGTAATAAATGAAAGATCCTGGATTTGAATCCAGATCTACTTGAAACCAGGTTCCAGACTCTTAAAACTATGCTGCTTCTTTGTAATGAATAGTGGCATATAATGAGCTTTAAGGACCCCATTTGTGTTCCATGATAACTTTTAATCTAAGATAGACAAAAACCAAGGACAAAGAGTATCTGCATACAACACCTTAAGCTGTAAAATGAATGTATCAACATGTATGTCATGTATGTGACAAAAACATGCTGAGTGAAAAAAGTGGCAGAATAATATGTGCCATTTGACTCTATTTACATAGAATTTTAACAATAGAAATAACAAACTATACGGGGCTGCATATATGTACTTTAAAAAAAAACATGGATGGATATAAAACGTACCAATGAAGTTATAGTAATTATTTCTGAGGAACGAGGAAAAGAAATGTAATTGAAGTAAGTTAAAAGAGGCTTTAACGATCCATCTGTGATATTTGGGTTCTTTAAAAATGAAAGAGAGAGAGAGAGATCTGAAGCAAAGTGAGTAAAATAAGATTTTCTAAAAGATACGGAAATATACATGGTTTTTATCTTATATACTTTGATGCTTGAAACATTTTATATATATAACAAAATTGAAGCAGAAAATCTCATATGCCATTATGTGGCAGACTAAATATACATTAACCTGTATCTCTCCCATTGCCAATGTCAACAAAAATGACAGAAAAAAAAATAAACAGTCTATGAGTCACATAGATATCCAGAACAGGAAAGGATCCAAGCGTAGTGAAGAGAAATTAATCTGAGTGGAAAAGCAGCAGCTGAAGTAGCATACCTGAGAACACTGATCACCAGACCTACAGGGCAGGGGTGTGCAAAGGAATTAAAAATGCTCAGTCATCAAAGTCGAAAGTTATGAAGTCATGTATTCATTAGTTCAACAAATATTTATCGAGTACCTAATAGGTGCCAAGCCCTGTTCTAAAAATGGGGCTTTTCACTATGAACACATAGTGAACGTGGTGAGCAGAGTCAGTCGGTGAGCAGGACTGACTGAAAGGCTTAAAGAGTTGCAGGGAGACTCCCAGGTATATTCTACATCACACTGGGTGGCTGCCTTTTGTCCGCTACACCTAGGTTACTTACTCTGGAGAAGTTGAAACAAATAAGCTCTAGAGAAAGTAGAGATACAGTTATAGAAGAGTGTGTTTCATACTTAGAGCAGAGAGAGTGACAGTGAATGCCCTGAATAGTGAGATTGCTGTACAACCCCTCCAACTCCACCCCAGGCTTATCTCCTGAAGTGCTACCTGTCAGGTTTTTATCCCCCTCCCAGAAAATTGCTACATTCTTAAGTGGAGAAGTGGAGAAGTTCCAGAGAAAGAAATTTGGATACTGACATTTGTAGGCCCTCAACCCAGACAGGCAGAGTCAAACTTATTACCCAACTGTGAAGCTCTCTAGTTGACAAGCCCCAACCACAGAGTTTTATTTTTTTCTTTTTTTGTAGATAAAATAGCTGTATTATTTTTTTCTAAATCTAATTATTTGAATACTCGGGTATTAGGAGAAGAGACCAAAGAGACAGACTGTCTATATTTTAGAACATATTTTTAGCTGAAATATTTTTTGAAACAAATACTGTTAATTTGTTTGATGAAATTCCTTGGATACTGTAATGGCAAAAATGTAAAGTTTATTTTTATAAGACCTTTTATAGGTCCTTTTTTAAAGGCTGCAATCACACTTGGTTAACAACATTTTTTTCAGGTTTAATTTAAAACAATTATTATGGGCTATTGCAAAAGAAAGACAATTTTTCTTGTTAGAATGAATTAATGAAATTATCAACATGATTGTGCTTTTATATGGAATTTTTTTTCCCTTCATTCCCCCCTCCACACCCCATCTCTGCTGCCCCTTCCTGGCCTCTGGTAACTACAATTCTTCTATGTTGATGAGATACTTTTTTTTAGCTCCTACATATGAATGAGAGCAGACTACTTCAGAGAGCATTTGAATAGGGCTTTTTGTTTGCTGTTGTTTTCTTGGTGTCTCTTTTTTTAAATATGAAAGTCAATGGTGACCAGACATTTGAGGAAAGCTTCTAATGTAAAAGGAGGATTCCAAAACTGAAAAAGAGAATACAAAAACAAAAACTGAGGAAAAAATGCAATACGAGAGGAAGAAGAAAGGTAAGACTAAAACTAAAATGCAAACCAAATAAAAGCATCTATAATTAATATCCTTAGAAAGATACTAAGAGGAAATACATCTCTAAAATAAGAAAAGGGTTCCATATAAAAATGTCAGAGAAGGCTGGGCACGGTGGCTCACACCTGTAATCCCAGCACTTTGGGAGGCCTAGGCGGGTGGATCAGGAGGTCAGGAATTAGAGACCAGCCTTGCCAACATAGTGAAACACCCTCTCTACTAAAAAATACAAAATAGTTAGCCAGCGTGGTATCAGGCATCTGCCTGTAAACCGAGCTATTGGGGAGGCTGAGGCAGGGAAATCACCTGAACCTGAGAGGTGGAGGTTGCAGTGAGCTGACATTGTTCCATTGCACAC
>NW_016107320.1:10709522-10772883 GCF_001604975.1 Cebus imitator
AAAGAAAGAAAGAAAGAAAGAAAGAAAGAAAGAAAGAAAATACTGTCAGAGAACAAAAAAGTGCTCTAAGAAACTAAAAATATTACATAACAATTTAAGGTAATTCCATACATATATTTGTACAATCAACTTAATGGTTGAGAAAAACTCCCAAAAAACTAGAATGAAGGATAAAAATATCAGTGCAGAAATATAAGAAGATTAAAAAAACAAACTTGGAAATTTGTATTTCCAGATAGAATATATGAAGTGAAGGGTGTGAAGGGTAGAAGAAATTGCCAAAATATAATTTTTTTCATCTACAATATCAGGGATGACATAAATTGAAGATAATTATCTTTACAATTATTTAAGTATAAAGATAATTAAAGATCTGCAATTAAACCTATACTTTGAAATTTCAGAATTCCAAACACCTAACAGGGAAGATCCTAAATGTTTTCAGAGCAGAAACATAAAAATATGAGAAATGGTATTATTGAACTTCTCTATGCCAAGGAAAACGATTTACAACCTGGAATTCTATACCTGGTCAAGCTATCACTAAGTTAGGAGGATACACTAAAAACATTTTCAGACAGGAAATGTCTCAAAATTGTCTTTTCCTAGGAAACTCCTGGAAGATACCCTTCTGAAAACAAAAAAGAAAACCCGAAAGGGAAAAATAGGACACTAAAAATAAGGATCCAAAACAAATGAGAAGCAAAAGGAATTTCCAGGATTTTAGAGAAAGATAGTTTCAGGATGTCTGGTGCACTTCAAACTTAGAAATCAATGAATCAAACTTGGAGCTAGAAGTCTCTGGGTTGCAGAAATTGTATTTCTGCCAAGAAAATAAAACAAATGTAATGCCCAATGTATTTGAATATATTAAGGGGCTATCATCACATCTATTAGCGAATCTGGAGATATATTTGTGATTAATATGGAGATAACTAAGCAAAATTAAAATGAGGTAATAAGAGACCTCGGGACTTAATATTGTACTAGAAATAAGATGTGATTGTGTTACGCTACATGGCTCAGCTATGAATGATAGGGGAGGGACAGCGGGGGGTGGGGAGTTGGGGAGAGATAGCATGGGAGAAATGCCAGATATAGGTGAAGGGGAGGAAGGCAGCAAATCACGCTGCCATGTGTGTACCTATGCAACAATCTTGCATGTTATTCACATGTACCCCAAAACCTAAAATGTAATTAAAAAATAAATAAAGAACATGGGAAAAAAATCCCAGTAATATAAACACATAACATTGATCTAACAAAAATGTGATATAACTGTATTGAAAGAAAAGAATAACTGTATTGAGAAAATAGTGTATTATGAGTGAATATCGTTGTGTTATGCGTACATGCATTTGTTTATGTGTGGGTGGTTGGGTAGGCGTGTTGTTAAGTATTCAAAAGAACTGAAGTCTTATCCTCTCTAGTAGGCATTCAATGGAGAATATAAGAAGCTAAAAATTTTCAAGAAAAAGTATACAAACAGTATCTACAAATACAGAAATAAATATAAAAGAATAGCTTAAAAAATTGAAAAGCATTTCCTCAGGGGAGGAAGAATTGGGAATGAATAGGATGGAGAAGAAAATTGCTATTTTTCAGTACAAGTTTAGAAGTATCATTTAACTTTTTAAAATTTCTATTTGTAATTTACTTCAATAAGGAAAGGACAAAAAAAGAAAAGGAGTTTATATACAAAGAGACAATGAGACATATTCATAAAAATAAAATGATTTCTCTGACAAGGGCAATTTGCAGTGTAGGAAAGAATAAGTGCCAAATTGAAGTGGAATGCCCCCACCTCCTATTTGTTCACTTAAACTGGAGAATGGAAAAAAAGAGACTTCACCAATCATAAATGTCAATACATTTAACAGCCCCAACTAAGTGAGGCAGAAACCAGAATGAGGCCAGAGGTTAAGTGCATGATTATCTTTGCTCTGAGGTTTTACATGGTTCTCCCACCAAGTTCAATGCCAAGTATGCTGTTACAGATGCAATTAAAATTATAATTATCCTTAACCTACATGGTGGTCTTAGGGAATGTTAGATGTATTAAGCCTAATTAAAAACAAAACAAAACAAAAAAACTATGAGTAGATGCCTTTTTCTGACACATGGAAAATACAATCCAAGTCAGATCAATGATGTGACATTACTTCTGGCTGTGGAAGCTGAGACCGGTCAGAGCTGGAATAGCAGTAAGAAAGATAAATTGCCCCAAATCACAAGAAGCTGTAAAGCAGAAACACAAACAACCAAGCCTCCCATCATATACCAAACATTTCTCTGTTCTGAATCTTTAAAAAATGTGTTCCAAACTCCAGAAGGTGAATGTTCAGGATAGTCTGATTAAGAGACATAAGCTATGCAAAGAATTAGATAATTCAACACAATCACCTACGTTCTTTGCCCTGTGCTAGGTTCTGTATGAGACACAGAGAGAATATAAGATATGGTTTCTGATTTTGAGGAGCATGCAATCTAGTTGTGGAGACATAATTGGCATAGAAGAAACTTAAACAATTTGGACACTTTTATAATGAATAATAGATAACCAAAATTAAAGAAAAACTTGAGGAGTAGGATTATCTGAGGCCAGGAGTTTGAGAGCAGCCTGGGCAACATAGCAAGATCCTGTCTCTAAAAATAAAAAATAAAAAAAAATTAGCAGGACATGGTGGCACACAAGAGTGACCATCAGAGGCGGGCAGCATTAAGCCAAGAAAGATAATTTACTGACAAAATGCCCAGCCAGGAAGGATAAAGTCAACAGATCCCCATTTCTACCTTAGTAACAGCTTAACAGGACAAGGCCAGAGCAGATAAACTCAATGTAGAACTAATACAGACTACCTCATTTTACTGCACCTCACTTGACTGAATGTCACAGGTAATTTTTTTTTGTAATTTTTTTTTTTTTTTTTTAACAAATTGAAGCTTTGTGGCAACCCTGTGTTGAGCAAATCCAATTGGTGTCATATTTTTTCCAACAGCATGTGCTCACTTCCTATCTCTGTGTCACATTTTGGTAATTCTCACAATATTTCAAACCTTGTCATTATTATTGTGTCTTTTAGAGTGATCTGTGGTCTTTGATATGACTATTATTGTTTGGAGCATCATGAACCATGCTAATATAAGACGGTGAGCTTATCTGATAAATGTGTTTGTTCTGACTTTCCCACTAATCATTCACCTACCTCACCACTGTGCCTCTCCTTGAGGCTCTGTATTCCTTGAGATACAACAATATTTAAATCAGGCCAATTAATAACCATATGGTGGCCTCTATTCAAGTGACAGGAAGAGTTGCACATCTCTCGTTTCTTTATTTATTGAGATGGAGTCTCACTATGTCACATATCCCTTTCCTTCCTTCTTTCCTTCCTCCATCCCTCCCCTCCCTCCATTCCATCCTTCTCCCTCTTTTTTTCTTTCTTTCTGAGATGGAGTCTCGCTCTGTCACCCAGGCTGGAGTGCAGTGGCACGATCTAGGCTCACTGCAACCTCCATCTCCCAGGTTCAAGCAATTCTCCTGCCTCAGCCTCCTGAGTACCTGGGATTACAGGTGTGCACAACCATGCCCAGCTAATTTTTGTATTTTTAGTAGATACGGGGTTTCACGGTATTGGTCATGCTGGTCTCAAACTCCTGACCTTGTGATCTGCTTGCCTCAGCCTCTCATACTGCTGGGATTACAGGCATGAGCCACCATACTCAGCAACATCTCTCACTTTAAATCAAAAGCTAGAAATGATTAAGCTCAGTGAGGAAGCCATGTTGAATGCCAAGAGAGATCTCTTGTGCCAGACAGCCAAGTTGTGAATGCAAAATATTCTTAAAGGAGATTAAAAGTACTACTCCAGTCAACCCACAAGAGATAAGAAAGCAAAACAGTCTTTAATACTTATAAGGAGAACATCTTAGTGATCTGGATAGGGGATAAACCAGCTACAACATTCCCTCGAGCTAAAGCCCAACCTGAAGCCAAGCTCTAACGCTTTTCAATTATATGAAGGCTAAGAGAGGGGTGCAATCACAGAATAAAAGTTTGAAGCTAGAAGAAGTTGATTTATGAGATCTAAGAAAGGAAGCCATCTTCATGACACAAAAAGTGCAAGGTGAAGCAGCAAGTGCTAATGTAGAAGCTGCAGCAAGTTATCTAGAAGATTAGTTAAGATCATTAATGGAAGTGGCTACATTAGCAACAGATTTTCAATGTGGATCAAAAAGCCTTCTACTGGAAGAAGATGCCATCTATAACTTTCAAACTACAGAGAAGTCAATGTCTGCTTTCAAAGTTTCAAAGGACAGGCTGACTCATTTTTTAGGGGGTAATGCCACTGGTCACTTGAAGTTGAAACCAATGCTAATTTACCATTTCAAAAATTGTAAGGCTCTTAAGGATTAGGATAAATCTAATTCCACCTGTAATTTATAAATGGAACAACAAAGCCTAAATGACAGTACATCTCTTTACAACATAGTTAACTGAATATTTTAAGCCCATTATTGAGAACTATTATTCAGAAAAAATAAATTCCTTTCAAAATATTGCCACTCATTGATAATGCACCTAGTCACCCAAGAGCTCTGACAGCTTTTATGCCAGCTAACAAAACACCCATTTTGCAGCTCATGGATCAAGAAGTAATTTTGACTTTCAAGTCTTATGTTAAAAATATTTTTTGTAGTGCTATAGCTTCCATAGATAGTGATTCCTCTGGTAGACCTGGACAAAGTAACATCAGGAAAGGATTTACCATTCTAGATGCCATAAAGAACATTTGTGATTCCTGGGAGGGGGTCAAATATCAAGAGTAATAGGGATTTGGAAGAAGTTGATTCTACTTCTGATGTGATTCAGAGGGCTTCAAGACTTCAGTGAAGGAAGTAGCTGCAGATGTGGTAGAAATAGTGAGAGAACTAGAACTAAAGTGAAGACTGAAGATGTGACTGGATCACTGCAGTCTCATGATAAAACTTGAATAGCTGAGGAGATGCTTTTATTGGATGAGCAAAGACAGTGGTTTCTTAAGATGGAATCTATTCCTGTAAACATTGTTTAAAAGACAACAAATGATTTAGAATATTGCATAAACTTATTTGATAAAGTGGCAGCAGAGTTTTAAAGGACTGACTCCAATTTCCAATGAAGTTCTACTCTGGATAAAATGCTATCAAATAGCTTTACATGCTACAGACATGAAAAGAAAACTCAATGTGGCAAACTTCGTTGTTACCTTAAGAAATTTTCACAGCCTCCACAACCTTCAGTGATCACCCTTCTGATCAGTCAGCAGCCATCAACACTGTAGCAAGACCCTCTATCAGCAAAAAGATTGTGACTCACTGAAGGACCAGATAATCATTAACATTTTTAAAGGAATAATGTATTTTTAAATTATGGTATATGTGGCTTTTAAAAACACAATGCTATTGCTCACCTAATAGATTACTGTATAGTATAAATAATTTGTATATGCCTCAGGAAACAAAAAAAAAAATTTGTGTGACTTGCTTTATTGCATTATTTGCTCTTTAGTGGTGGTTTGAAACCAATCTGAAATATCTTCAAGGTATGCCTAAAAATGAATTCAGAAAGTTTCAGGATTAGAGCTAATAAATGCATTCAGTAAAGTTGCAGGATACAAAATGAACATAGAAAAAACAGGAAAACCCAGTAGCATTTTTTTTTCTCTAACAATTAACTCCCTGAAATAGAAATTTTTAAAAACTCTTACAATAGCTACAGAAAAAAAATAGGGGTACAAGATAGAATGAATAAGACCTACTATTTGATAGCACAAGAAGGTAACTACAGTTGAAAATAACTTAACTGTACATTTAAAAATAACTAGAAGAGTATAATTGGATTGTTTGTAATACAAAGGATAAATGCTTGAGAGGATGGATTCTTCACTCTCCATGTGATTATTATTCTCTGCATACCTGTATCAAAACATTTTATGTACCCATAAATATATTCACCTACTACTCATAAAATTAAAAAATTTAAAAAATGAAAGTTTCAAAAAAAGCACTTAGAAATAAATTTAATCAAGGAGGTAAAAGATATGTACACTGAAAACTATAAAACACTGATAAAAAATTGAAGAAAATACAACTATGTGAAAAGATATTCTGTGTTCATTGATTGGAAGAATATTATTACCTGTCTGTACTGTAGTACAAGATTCTATACTATACTCAAAACAACTACAGATTCAATGTAATCCTAATCAAAATTCTAATGGCATTTCACAGAAATAGAAAAAAAAAATCCTAAAATTTGTTTGGAAATATAAAGACCCCAAATAGTAGAGGCATCACATTACCTGATTTCAGAGTATATGACAAAGCTATAGTAACCAAAACAAATGGATACTGGCATAAGACAGACACATAGATCAACGAGCAAAATAAAGAACCCAGAAATAAATTCACACTGTAGTTAACTCATTTGGACAAAGATGCAAAAATACAAAATGGGTAAAGGAGAATCTCTTCAATAAATTGTTAGCAAAACTAAATATCCACATGCAGAAAAATGAAATTGGTCCCTTATTTTACCCCATATACAAAAATCAAGTCAATATAAGTTAAAGACATATGTTAAGAACTGACACTGTAACACCACTAGTAAAAAACATACAGGAAAAACTTCATGATATTGTTCTAGGCAATGATATTTTTTATATGACTGCAAAAACACAGGCAACAAAAACAAAAATAGATAAATGAGATCATATGAAACTAAAAAGCTTTTGAACAACAATAAAAATAATCAGAGTGAAGAGAGAAACTATAGATCGAGATAAAATATTTGTAAACCATATGTCTGACAAAAGACTAACATACAACTACATAATAATCTCAAACAGGTTAAGAGCAAGAAAACAACCTGATTAAAAACTGGCAAAGAATCTGAACAGACATTTCTATGAATGACCAATATGTCTTTGAAAACATGCTCAACATCGCTCAACATCACTAAACATGAAAGAAATGCAAATTGAAACCAGAATGAGATATCACTGTTTGTCTATTAGGATGTCTATTATGAAAAAATATAACAGATAAAAAGTGTTGGTGTAAGTGTGGAAAGAAGATAACACTGGTACACTGTTGGTGGGAATGTAAATTAGTATAACAATTATGTAAAAGAGTATGGAGATTTTTCAGAAAGTTATCATATGATCATAATTTACCATATGATTCAGCAATACTATTACTGGGTACATCCAAAGAAAATGAAAGCAATGTGTGGAAGACTTAAATGCACTTCTATGTTCATGCAGCATTATTCAGAATAGCCAAGATAAACCATCAGCTGAAGTGTCCATCAAGTGGATGAATGGACAGACAAAATGTGGTATATACACACAACAGTATACTCTTCAGCCTTAAGAAGGAAATTCTTACACTTGTGACACTAATTAACCTAGAGAACATTATGTTAAGTGAAATAAGCCAGGCACAAAATGGCAAATACTACATGATTTCACTTATATGTGGAATCTAAAAACGAAGAATTCATAGAAGCAGAGAGTAGAATGTGATAGTTAATGGGGTCTAAGGAAAGGGAAAGATGGGGGAGGTATTAGTCAGAAGCTACAATATTTTATTTAGACAGGAGGAGTAAGTTTAGAGATTTATTGTACACCATGGTGACTATAGTTAATAACAATGTACTGAATTCTTGAAAATTGCTTAGAGTAAATTTTAAGAGTTTTCACCACAAAAACAAAAGGTTAAGTATGTGGGGCAGGGTTCACATTAGTTAGCTTGACTTACCCATTCCGCAATGTATATTAAAACATCATATTGTATTTAATGTATACAGTTTCATCAATTAAATAATAGAAAATAATATTGAGGTTCTAGAGTGTGGGTTTGGAGGTAGATGGTCACCTGAGCACACCTAAACTGTGTTTTTCTAGGTTTTGTAGAGCAAGTGTAATGAAGAGTCCCATGAAGATTATAGGAAGGAATGAACAAAGTAGGGAATCAGGACTAAACTCAGAAAGTTCAATGGAGATTTTTAGACTTAAACAGTATTTTTAGTGTGGAGGTTATTCACAGAAATGCGTAGGGGTAACTAGAATTATTTGTTATAAGATACTGGGTTTTGGAGTTGGAAAAAATCTGAAATTTGGAATTGGATCTGGGTTCCATTTCTTCCCACTTATATGTATGACCTTGAGTAAGTTACTTAACATGTCTACAACTCATAATTCTCTTCTGTAATTTGGGCAAAATAAAATTACACATATCCTTGAAAGTATGTTTTGTTTAAAGACTAAATAAGCAAATGTATAAAAAGTGCTTAGCATAATTACTGGCATATAGCAAATGTTCAATAAATGTTAGCTGTTGTTATACTTGTTATTAGTGGGCCAAGGATATACCCAGAAATTACATCATGGATATCTTTGTGCTTCTTAGTGGCTTCCTAGGTAAAATTCAAAGAAATGTTTATATCTTGGATGTACAGGCAGAGCTGCCTAGAAGAATTAAATTTCTAATAATGTAGAAGAAAACATCATTTTGGTGTGAAGAAAGGGCTAACATTAGGAGCTAATACTAAGACTTTTATCGTATATAAACACAATTGTTCCAAGCACAGTTTTGTGGCTATAGGATAAAGAGCCAGAATTCCTATCACACCCATGAACCCTATCATCCACATAATCTTGTCAAATCTACTTATTGTCCTGATACCTCAACATCTGCATCAGCATCAGCATAATGTATCAAGAATTCTACATTGCCTATGGGTTGTTTGAAGGATTTAATATCAACAGTGTATCTCCAAATGGCCAGAGAACAGCAAGTACTATGATGGTTATACAAAAGTTATTAACCTTTATGAAATGACTACTATATATTAGTGTCAAAACATTTATTAATAGATATGTCATTGGTATGATGATCATCATCGATGTAACAATGATGAATGTTTTTTCCCTTTTAGAAAACTAAAAGAGGATTTAAGAAGTTAAGGGCCCCACTAATTAAAATATACTTGTTCTTTCTCTTTTATTTTTTGAGACAGAGTCTCACTCTGTTGCTCAGGCTGGAGTGCAGGTGCACAATCTTGGCTCACTGCAACCTCCATCTCCCAGGTTGAAGCTATTCTCCTGCCTCAGCCTCCTGAGTAGCTGGAACTACAGGCGCACACCACCACACCCAGGTAATATTTGTATTTTCAGTTGAGACAGTGTTTCACTATGTTGGCCAGGAGGGTCTCGATCTCTCAACCTTGTGATCTGCCCACGTTGGCCTCCCCAAAGCGCTGGGATTACAGGCGTGAGCCACCGTGCCTGGCCTACAATATAGTTGTAAAAGCATGAACTCTTAAGCCAGCCTACATGGATTAACAACTTTGCACTATCACTTACTAACTCTGGAGAGTTGGGATAGTTGCTTAACCTCACTATGCTTTGAATTTATTATACTTTTAATGATGATAGTAATTATCTAAGGCTTTCTAGGGTTCACATAATACATATGAAGGGTTTAAAACAGTTCCGACACATTTATGTGCCAGAAAAGTATCATAATAGCTCCTATATGACATCATCACTACCTTTCCAAAGATAATTTAACAGGAATATTGGCACAGTTACAAATTCAGAGGTATAGAGGAAGACAGACATAGTAATTAGATTACATGTGTATGAAACATTTAGCCCAGCGCCTGTCGTATTAGCCAATATTAGTGTTGCTAATATCATTATTACTATTGCTGTTATCACCACGGTAGAGCTAAAAATTGAAATCATTATGAATTGCTTCCAGCAGAAGATAGCTGACAACAATGACATAAAGCATGAAAGGAATCAATGTTTTAAGGGTCCACCCTGCAGTTTTGTCCTAAATGTGATATTCACTTAAAAAATACAGACTCAGTCAATGAATAAGTGAATAAATGAATTTGCACATGATCCGTCTTTCTGGATAAGCCTATGGAATTTTCAGCAGATGCTATTTTTTTTTCTTTTTCTTTTAAGAGATAGGATCTCATTCTATCACCCAGGCTGCAGTGGTATGGTGCAATTATGTCTCACTGCAGCCTCAAACACCTATGTTTAAGTGATTTTCCTGCCTTGGCCTCCTGAGTAGCTAGGAATATAGGTTTGCATGACCTCACCCAGCTGATTGTTTTATATTTAACTTTTTGTAGAGACACTATGTTCATCAGGCTGCTCTCGAATTCCTGGGCTTAAGCAATCATCTCACACTGGTCTCCCAAAGTGCTGTGGTTACAGACGTGAGCTACTGCACATGGCCTGCAAATACTATTTCTATCAAACTTAGAACTCAGCCCTCTCAACAGCCTGCCTGGAATCTTTACACTCTACCAAATATAAAGACAGAAAACCTAGATACTTTTCTTTCTCCATCAATGATTTTAGTTCCTGTCTACATTAGCTTGTCTCACATTATTATATTTTGAATTTCCTAAGCAAGATTTGGTATCCTAGTTCTCTATGATAACAGTGCATTTAATTGCTTAGTTCTTTATTATACTGGGACATTTAGAGGATAGACTTTTTCTATTAAGAAACAATTGTTATTATTAAAGTATATGCTGAGGGACTTATAATTTCCCATCAATTTGCCTAGAAATAGACTGATACAAGGAGTCCAAACACAATGAAGAATTTGGTAACACTTTTATAAAATGTTATTTTGTAAGTAAACATTTTAAAATAGCAAAATTTAGTCTAAATAAGGGTGTTAATATTAACAATCTAAAACACCGTGATCTAGTTCTTCAATGGAGAGTAATCATTGTATCATATTCAGCAAACAAAGAGCCCTATCCATTGGGTACCAATGAGAACATTTATAATGGGCCTTCGAAGTCTTTTTAATACAATGTCTTGGGTAGCCACCTCTACTCACTAGGAATTAGCCTTTGAATAAAAACTATTTAATATTTCTGTCTAAAGGAGAAAAAACTGGTTTAAAAAATATATTTGACTTACATAAACAACCATGTAACATACACACAGAAGTTAATTCCTATTTATTAAAAGAATATAATTAAAATGGTCCAGGCCCATCCCTATAGACTTCAGTGCCAGGTTGGTCATTGTGAATGCAGACTCCAGGACTACCCCTGCAGACCAAGGTTTCAGGCAGCTCCCATAGCACCAGGCCTGCCGCCAGGCCCACACCTGAGCCAAACCAGCTGATATAGCCCTAGGCTCCAGGCCAACATTTATACACCAAACCTTCAGACTGGCCCCCATAGACCCAGTCTCCAAGCCTGCTCCAGAACCAGACTGGCTTCAAGTTCCATGTAGGTTCTCATGGTGCTATTCTCTCGCAGATCCACGACCTAAGCCCATCCCTGCAGACTCAGGATCTAGGCACACCTCAGTGCCAAACTAGTATCCAGAGACTCACACTCCAGAGTCATACCTATTGACCTGGGTTTCAGGCCCATCCCAGCACCTGGCCTCATGGATCCAGAATATAGGCCCACCCCAGCAGATCCATGCTTCATCCCTGCCCCAGTAGACCCAGGCTGAAGGCCCAAAGCCTCAAACCCAGGCACTAGATATGCTGACCTGTTGACTGAGGCTTCATGTTAGGCTACACAAAGACACCAACAGCAAGTCTACTTATGGAACATGCTATATGGCCTTCCTAGAATCTCTGAAAAGGCTGACTGTTGAAGGGCTTTCCTGCCACAGCCAGTCTGTAAAAACAGAAATAAATGCCTATGTTTTCAAATATGCAAACACTAATGCATAGGCAAAGAATCACAATTAGAGAAGGCACCACCAAAAGAATGAAATAAAGCATAAGTAGCTGACCCTAAAGAAAGGGAGATCTATGAACTGACAATTAAAAATAATTGACTTTCATAGACAAACGAAAGTTGTGGGAGGTCATAGCCATTACATGGAATACAAAACCTGCATTACAAAAAATGCTAAAGGATATTCTTGAAGCTGAAATAAAAGGACACTACTTAATAACATGAAAATATATAAAAGTATAAGACTCACTGGTAAAAGTAAATATCTAGTAAAAGTAAGTATCTAGTAAAATTCAGAATACTCTAATATTATAATGGTGATATGTAAATCATGTATATTTTTAAAGTATTTTTTTTTTTATTTTACTTTAACTTCCAGGTTTTAAAAGTGCAGAGTGTGCAGCTTTGTTACATAGGCATACATGTGACATTGTGGTTTGCTGCATCTATCAACCCATCATCTAGGTTTTAAGCCCCACATGCATTAGGTATTTGTCCTAATGCTCTTCAACCCCTCTCCCCCAACCCCTAAAAGGGCCCACTGTGTGTTATTCCCCTTGCTATGTGCACAGGTTCTCCTTGATCAACTCCCACTTCTGAGTGAGAATAATCATGTATATCTTTAGTATGAAGGTTAAAAGACAAAACTATTGAAAATATTAAGAACTATAATAATTTTTTTAAATTCACAATGTAAAAAAATAAACGGATGTAAAATATAGTATGTGGGGGTATATGGAGTAAAATTGTGGAGTTTTTTAATGCAATCAAAGTTAAGCTGCTATAAGCTTAGTTTGTTATAACTGTAGGATATATTATGTGACCCTCACAGTAACCACAAAAAAGAAACCTATAGTAGATATGCAAAAAATAAAGACACAGGATTCAAAGCATACCTGATATGGTTTGGCTCTGTGTCCACGCCCAAATCTCATATTGAATTGTAATCCCCAGTGTTGGAGGAGGAACCTGATGGGAGGTGACTGGATCATGGGGGCAGATTTCCCTCCCTTGCTGTTCCCATGATACTGAGCGAGTTCTCACAAGATCTCGTTATTTGAAAGTGTGTAGTACTTACCTCTTTGCTCACTCTCTCTCCTGCTAGCCATGTGAATAGTTGCTTGCTTTCCCTTCACCTTCTGCCAGTATTGTAAGTTTCCTGAGGTCTCCCCAGAAGCAGAAGCCTGTACAACCCACAGAACTATGAACTGATTAAACCTCTTTTCTTCATAAATTACTCAATCTCAGGTATGTCTTTATGGTAGTGTGAGAACAGACTAATACAATTAGCATGTCATGAAGAAAGACAGCAAGAATGAAAAATGGAACAAAGAAAATTATTTATTCAAAAAATTACACCACAAAGAAAGACAGCAAAAATGGAAAAATGGAACAGAGGAATTATAGAACAGTCAGAAAACAGCAAATGAAATAAAGAAACTTTAAAATAACCAGAGTGCAATCAACAAAATGATAGTAATTATTTGGTTATCAATAATTACTTTAAATGTAAATGGATTAAATTCTACAATCAAAACAGAGTGGCTAAAAAAAAAAAAAATCCCACTATATATTGCCTATAAGTGATTCACTTTAAGGACGTTATAGGCTGTAAGTAAAGGGATGAAAAAAATATTTCATGCTAATGGTAACTAAAAGAGAGCCCAGGCCTCTGATATTCTTATATTGGATAAAAGGGACTTTAAAACTGTAAAAGAGATAAAGAAGTTAGTTATCTAATGATAAAGGGGTAAATTCAATGAGAAGATATAACAATTGTAAATATATATACACCAACATCAGGCCACCTAAATATATAAAACAAATGTTAATAGATTTGAAAGGAAAGACTGACTGCAATACATTAATAACAGGCAGCATCACTACACAACCTCCAACAATGGACATATAATCTAGAAAGAAAATAAGGAAACTTTGAATTTGAACTACACTATGGACAAAATGGTCTAATAGACATAGAAAAAACATTCCATCCAACAATAGAAAAATACACATTTTTCTCAAACACTCATAGGATATTCTCCATGATAGGTCATATCATGTCTTAACAAATGTAATAAGATGAGAATTATGTCAAGTATGTATTCTGACCAATATGGTATGAGACTAAAAATCAATAACAAGAGAAAAATGAGAAAAATAACAAATATATGGAAATTAAGGAACATGCTTCTAACATGCAAGTCAAAGAAAAATTAAAAAAAAAATTAAATATTTTGAGATGAATGAAAATGAAAATACAAAATACCAAAGCATATGGGATACAGCAAAAGCAGTTCTAAGAGGAAAATTTGTGACAACAAATGCCTACATCAAGAGACAAAAAAAACATATCAAATAAACAACCTAACATTACACTAAAATGATCCTAAAAAAGAAGAAGCTAAGCCTAATGCTAGTAGAAGGAAGGAAATAATAAAGATCAGAGAAGATATACATAAAATAGAGACTAGAAAAACACAAAATTTCAATGAAATTAGTTTCAATGAACTAAACTTCAATGAAACCAGTTGGATTTTTGAAAAGATAAACAAAATTGATAAACCTTTAGCTAGTCTAACAAAAGAAAAAAGACTCATATAAATCAAATAAGAAATGAAAGAGCAAACATTACAAATAATACTGTGATAATACAACAGATTATAAAAAACTACTATGAACAGTCATATGCCAACAAATTGAATAACATAGAAGAAATAAATTGCTAGAAACATATAATCTACCAAGACTGAATCTTGAAAAAAAATAAAATCTGAACAGACCAGAAATGAGTAAGCAAATTGACTCAGTATTACAAAGACTCCCATCAACAAAAGAATGCCGTGAATCTTATGCCTTCACTGCTGAATTCTATAAACATTTAAAGAACTAATGCCAATTTTTCTCAAACTCTTCCAAAATACTGAAAAGGAAAGAATCCTTCTAAGTTCATTTTACAAAGCCAGCATTACCCTCACATCAAAGTAAGGCAAGAACATACTAAGAAAATTTTAAGCCAATATTCTGATGTATATGGATGTAAAATTCCTTAATAAAATACTAGCAAACCAAATACAATATTTAAAGGATCAGTCACCATAGGCAGGTGGGATGATCATTAAAAGGACTATTCACCATAAGGAAGTGGGATTTATTTGGGGGATCAAGCATTGTTTAGTGTAGGCAAATCAATAAATATGATATACTGCACTAACAGAATAAAGAAAAAAAAAACAAATGATAATTTCAATAGACACGAAAAGGCATTTGACAAAATTTAACATCCTTTTATGATGAAAAAAAATCAACAACTTAGGTATTAAAGGATATACCTCTACACAATAGAAATCATATATGAAAAGGTCACAGCTGACACCATATTCCATGGTGAAATGTTAAAAGCTTTTATGCTAAGATCAGGTACAAGACAAAAATACTCATTTTTGCCATTTATATCCACCATAGTACTGGAAGTCCTTGCCAGAACAATTAGGTAAGAGAAAGAAATAAAAGGCCTCTAGTCAGAAAGCAAGAATTTAAACAGTCTTTGCTTGCAGATTACATGACTTTATACAGTATAGAAAATCCTAGAGACTCCACCAAAAAACTATTCAAACTAATAAATTCAGTAAAGTTGCTGATTTAAAATCAACATGCAAAAATCAGTAGCATTTCTATATAGTAATAATAAATTCTCTGAAAAAGAAATCAAGAAAATTTTATTTACAATATCTACCAAAAAATACTTAGGAATACATTCAATCACAGAGGTAAAAGACCTGTACACTGAAAACTGAAAAACATTGATAAAAAATAGAAGAAAACACAAATTCATGGAAACATATCCTGTGCTCATGAATCAAAATAATTATTATTAAAATGTCTATACTACCCAAAACTATATACAGACTCAATGTGATATATATTAAAATTCCAATGACATGTTCACAGAAATAAGAAAAATGATTCTAAACATAGTATGGAACCACAAAAGACCTGAAATAGCTAAAGCAATCTTGAGCAATAGAACAAAGGTACAATTGAACTCATGGAGATAGAGAGCAGAATGATGATTACTAGAATCTAGGAAGCATAGTAAAGTGTGAGTGAAGGGTAGTGGGGATGTTAAAGTGTACAAAACTATACAGCTAGTGCTCAACTTACGACCACAATTTGTTCCGACAGACCGGTCGTAACACGATTTTGGTCGTAAGTTGAATAGGCTATATGTACAGTACAGTGAAATGATGTTATAAAAATCTTTAAGTCATATTTTATCACAATTTTCTTTCATTATTGTTATATATCATAATTTTCTTTGTTCATTTTATGTCATTTGTATCATCTCCACACCATTCTGTTTCTTATTTTTACATTCATCAGGTTTAAGTAAAACACTGCATTACCAGTACAACTGGTTTAATATTTGCAAAACATTGTGGTCGTAAAGTCTAATGGTCGTAAGTTGCATAGGTCATAAGTCGATCAATACCTGTAGTTAGATGAAATGAATAAGATCTAGTCAATAAGACTCTAGTCACAAAAGGGTGACTAGAGTCAATAATTTATTGTACATTTTAAAATAACTAAGAGTCTAATTGGATTGTCTGTAATACAAAGAAAGGATAAATGCTTGAGGTGGGCATCCCATTTATTCTGATGTAATTATTATACATTGTATGCTTGTAACAAAATACCTTATGTAATTCATAAATACCTACTATGTACCTATACAAATTAAAAATAATTTTTAAAAAAG
Source organism: Cebus imitator (assembly GCF_001604975.1). Classification (NCBI taxonomy): domain Eukaryota; kingdom Metazoa; phylum Chordata; class Mammalia; order Primates; family Cebidae; genus Cebus; species Cebus imitator. Next base: position 10,726,067 of record NW_016107320.1, read on the forward strand.
AACAAAAGTAGAGGCATCATATGACCCGGTTTCAGAACATACTATAAAGTTATAGTAATCAAAACAGATTGATACTGGAATAAAGATAGACACAGACAAATGGAATGGAATAGAGAGCCTGGAAATAAACACATATATTTAGAGTCAACTGATTTTTTACAAAGATGCTGACAACACACAATTAGGACAGGACAGCCTCTTTAATAAATGGTGTTGAGACAATGATATCTACATCCAGAAGAATAAAATTGGACCCAATTCTCACACCACATATGAAAATCAATGCAAAATGGATTAAATACTTAAACATAAGACCTGCCACAATAACATCGCTAGAAGAAAATACAGAGGAAAAGCTACATGACAGGAAAAGCTACATGACAATGGTCTAGGCAAATGGTTTTTTTTTTTTGTTGTTGTTGTTGGCATATGATTCCAAAATCATAGGCAACAAAAGGAAAAAAAGACAAATAAGCTTATCTCATTGTAAATATTCTTCACAGCAAAGGAAGAATTTGTAGCATTTCAAGAATGCTACAAATTTCAAGAAGAATTTGTACCATTCTCAGAGTAAAGTCAGAGAATCCACACAGTGAGAGAAAAGATTTGCAGACTATACATTTGAAAAGTGATTAATATCCAAAATATATAAGGAATACAATAGCAATAAAGCAAATAACCTGATTTTAAAACTGGCAAAGGGCTTAAAGAGACATTTTTCAAAAGGAGATATACAAATGGCCAAAAGGTAAATGAAGAAAATGCTCAATACAACTAATCATCAGGAAAATACAAATTAAAATCACAACGAGATGTTACCTCACACCTGTTAGAATGGCAATTATTGAAAAGAAGAAAGATAGCAAGTGCTAGTGAGGATGCGGAGAAGAGGGAACACCTGCACACCACTGATGTGAATGTGAATTAGTACAACTGTTATGGAAAACAGTACTGAGGTTTCTCAAGAAATTAAAAATAGAAATACCGCATAATCCAGCAATCCTATTAATGACTATATATCCAGTAAAATGAAAGGATTATTGTAGAGATATTTACACTCCTATGTTCACTGCAGGATTATTCACAACATGTAAGATTGGAATATCTAAGTGCCTATCAACAGATGAATGGAAAAAGAAAGTGTGGTCTGTATTATACATACACTAGAATACCAATCAGCCTTAAAAGAAGAGAGAAATCTTGTTTGTGACACTATGGATGAACCTCCAGGATGTTAAGTGAAATAAGCCAGGAACAGAGAGAAATATACACAGCCTCATTTAGGTGAGAAATCTAAAAAAGCCAAACTCACAGAAACAGACAGTAGAATGGTGGTATCGGGAGCTTGGGAGAGGGGTTGGGGAGGGAACTGGCTTAGGGAGATGTTGGTCAAAAGATAAAACATTTCAATCAGACAGAAAGAATATGTTCAATAATCTACTGTACACCAATGTGGATGCAGTTAGTAAAAGTGTATTGCATACTTGAAAATGCGAAAAGTATAGATTTTAAGTGTTTTCAACACAAAAGAATGATAAATATGTGGGATTATGCATATGTTAATTAACGATTTAGCCATTCCACAATGTATACATATTTCAATGTATCAAGTTGTACACTGTAAATATACACAATTATTTGTCAATTAAAAAATTAATAAAGGAGGAAAAAGTGCTAAGAAACTTTTAATTATAGTTGTTTCTGTAGAGGCGAATTGAGTATTCAAACATGATAAGGTACTTTTATTTTTTAGTGTACATTTTTTCTTAAGATTTGGTATGTTTAACATGACTGATGCCCTACATAATTTTTTCATCTTAAAAGATAATTAAAATAATTTGAAGAGTAAATAAATGTAATCTAAAGACTTTAATGAATAAATGTTACAGTAATCACTTTATTCTTAATTATATTCTTACATTTTTACTTCTAAGCAACAATTCATGTTTCTGTTTATGCTCAAAAATAACAAAAAAGCCTGCAAACAGTACCTCTAAGATGAAATATCATCTCTTCCAAATCAGTACACCTAAAAGGGAGGCAAAGCCTCCTATAAATCATAAAGGGCTGTGCGAATGCACGGCATTGTTTTTATTCAATGAGAGGCACTAAAATCCTTTAGTTCACGTGATTATCAGAATAATGGTGCAAAGTAGGTAGATGATTCAATTTTTAGGATTTCAAGTCCATTGGGCTTCAGAATTCAGACACAGTGTCTTAGCAATGACACCCTGCACAGATCTTTAGAGTCTAAATTATCTAAGCCTGTATGTAGTGTTTTAAACTGCAGCAAGCTACCTAGATCCTATTTATATCATTACTGTTCCGTAAGAAATTACAACTTCTCAGTAAATAAGAAAACTTCCAATACCAGAAAGTAAAGTGGCCAAAATATTTTTTTTTTTAAAAAAAGAATGCAATATATGTAATAATGTATAATAGAAAGAGCAACCCTATTGGCCTCTTAAAACAAAATCAGTTACACAGCACATTGATTTTAGTTTCTTTGGATTCCTCTCCAATCAGAAAAAAATATATTATTTTTCTGCTATACATGGTTGATGTTGCCTGAGATATATTTCCTAAGTAGGACATCAACCAGATTATTATTTAATTTTAACTTTCATTTTAGATACATGAAGTACACATGCAGATTTGTAACATGGGAATATTGTGTGATGCTGAGGTTTGAGGTATGAATCCTATCAGCCAAGTAGTAAGCATAGGACCCAGTAGGTAGTTTTTCAATCCACTTATCTCTCCCTCCTTTCCGTCCCCCTCTGATAGTCTGTGCTGTTTACTGTTCCCATATTTATGTCCACATGTGCTAAATGTTTAGCTCCCACTTATGAGTGAGAACATGCAGTATTTGGTTTTAGTTCCTGTGTCAATTTGCTTAGAATTATGGCCTCCCGCTCCATTCATGTTGCTCCAAAGGACACATTTCAATCTTTTCTATGGCTACATAGTATTCTATGATATATACATACCACATTATCTTTAGATATTGATAGACAACTGGGTTGATTCCATGCCTTTGCTATTGTGAATAGCACAAAAATGAAAATATGAGTGCATGTGTCTTTTTGATAGAATAATTTATTTCCCTTTGGCTATATATCCAGTAGTGGGACTGCTGGGTCAAATGATAGTTTCATTTCAAGTTCTTTGAGAAATCTCCAGAATGCTTTCCACAGTGCTGGCTGAACTAATTTACATTTCTACCAACAGTGTATAAATGTGTCCTATTCTCTGCAGCCTGGCCAGCATCTGTTATCTTTTGACTTTTTAGTAATAGCCATTCTAACTGTTGTGAGGTGATATCTCACTACGGTTTTGATTTGCATTTATCTGATGATCCATAATGCTGAGCATTTTTTCATTTGTTGGCTAAACATAATTTTTTTTTTTTTTTTTTAGATGGAGCCTTGCTCTGTCTCCCAGGCTGGAGTGCAATGGCATGATCTCGGCTCACTGCAACCTCTGCATCCTGGGTTCAAGCGATTCTTCTGCCTCAGCCTCCCAAGTAGATGGGACTACAAGCATGCGCCACCATGCCTGGCTAATTTTTGTATTTTTAGTAGAGACGGGGTTTCACCATATTGACCAGACTCATCTCGAACTCCTGACCTCATGATTTGCTCGACTCAGCCTCCCAAAGTGCTGGGATCACAAGCATGAGCCACTGCACCAAGATATATGTCTTCTTTAAAGAAGTGTCTGTTCATTTCCTTTGCCCATGTTTTAATGCAGTTGTTTTTTGCTTGCTGATTTGTTACCTATTGATTCTGCATATTGGGATTTTGATGGACACATAGTTTACAAACATCTTCTCTCACATATTAGTTGTCTGTTTACTCTGTTGATGGTTTCTCTTGCTGTGTAGAAGCTCTTTAGTTTAATTAGGTCTCATTTGCTTATATTTGTTTTGCTGCTTTTGAGGTCTTAGCCAAAAATAATTTGCCAAATTCAATATTGAGAAGAATATTTCCTAGGTTGTCTTCAGGAATTTTTATAGTTTGAGGTCTTACATTTAAATATTTGACTCATTTGAGGTTAATTTTGTTACATGCTGAAAGGTAGAGGTCCAGATTTAATCTTCTGTTTATGGATAGCCAGTAATAACAAAACCATCTATTGAATAGAGAGTCATTTGCCCATTGCTTTTGTTAGCCTTGCTGAACATCAGGTGGTTGTAGATGTAAGGCTTTATTTCTGAGCTTTCTATTCTGTTCAGTTTGTCTATGTGTCTATTTATGTACCATTACCACATTGTTTGGATTATTATTGTTTTATAGTACAGTTTGAAGTCTGGTTGTGTGATGCACCCAGCTTTGTTTTTTTGTTTTGTTTGTTTTTTGTTTTTTGTTTTTCTCTTCTCTTAGAATTGCTTTTCTAATTTGGGTTCTTTTGCATTCCATATGAATTTTAGAAGAATATTTTCCTATTTATAAAGAATGATGTTGGTATTTTAATGGGAATAGTGTTGCTATTGGGAAGTATGGCTATTTCACTGATACTGATTCTTCCCATCCATGAACATGGAATTTTTTTTCATTTATTAACGCCATCTCTAATTAATTTCAGCAGTGTTTTGTAGTTCTTCATGTAGAAATATTTTACCTCCTTGGTTAGTTGTAGTACTAGGCATTTCATTTTTTGAGGCCATTGTAAATAGAATTGTGTTCTTGATTTGACTCTCATAACCTGGATATTATTGGTTTATGGAAATGCTCGTGAGCTTTGTATTGATTTTGCATCAATGTACAAACCTTACTAAAATTCTTTACCAGTTCTAGTAGCCTTTTGGTGGAGTTGCTATAGTTTTCTAAGTACAGAATTATGTTATGTATGAAGAGAGATCATTTAGCTTTTTTCGGATGCCTTTTTTTTTTTTTTTTTTCTTTCTCTTGCCTGATTGGCTCTGGCTAAAACTTCCAGTATTATGCTGAACAGAAGTGGTCAGAGTGGAAATCTTTGTCTTATTCCAGTTCTCGTTGGGAATTGTTCCAGTTTTTGCCTATTCAGTCTGATGTTGAGTGTGGGTTTGTCATAGATGGCTCCTATTATTTTGAGGTATAATCCTTTTATGCCTAGTTTGTTGATGGTTTTTATTATGAAGGTATGTTGGATTTTATCCAAAGCTTTTCTCTATCTGTTGAAAATATCATATAGTTTTTGCCTTCAATTCTGTTTATGTGGTGAATCACATTTATTGTTTTGTGTGTGTTGAACCAGGTTTGCATCCCAGAAATAAAGCCTAATTTACTATAATGCCTTAGCTTTTGATGTGCTGCTGGATGCAGTTTGCTAATACTTTGTTGAAGATTTTTGCATCTATGTTTATCAGGAGGAGTGGCCTGAAGACTCCTTTTATTGTTGTGACTCTGCAGATTTTGGTATCAGGCTGACGCATGCTTCATAGAATGAGTTAGGGGGAGGTTCTCCTCATTAATTTTTTTTTAAATAATTTCAGTAGGACTGGTATCAATTCGTCTTTGCATACCTGATAGAATTCAGTGGTGAATTTATATGATCCAGAGATTATGGTTGGATGATTCTTTATTATTTATTCAATTTCAGAAATTGATATTTGTCTAATCAGGGTTTCAGTCTCTTCCTGATTTAATCTTGGGAGATTGTATGCATCCAGAATTTATCAACTTCCCTTAGATTTTCTAATTTGTTTGCATAGAGTTGTTCACACTAGTCTGAGGATCTTTTGTATTTTTGTGGGATCAGTTGTAATACTGCCTTTGTCATTTCTGATCGTGCTTATTTGGATCTTCTTTTCCTTTTGTTAATCTAGCTAGCAGTTTATCCATCTCATTTGTTTTTTTCACAGAACAAACTCTTGGTTTTATTAATCTTTTGTATAAATTTTCGTATCTCAGTTTTCTTAAATTCTTCTCTAATTTCATTTCTTTTATTCTGCTAGCTTTGAGATTTTTGTTAGTTCCTTTAATGTAAAAAGTTAGATTGCTAATTTGAGATCTTTCTAATTTCTTGATGAAGGTATTTCAGGATATAAACTCACCTTTTAACACTGCTTTGGCTGCATCCTACAGATTTTTTGTAAACTGTGTTCCTATTTTCATTGCTTTCAAAAATCTTTGGTTTCTGACTTAATTTTGACGTTCACCCAGGAGTTATTCAGGGGTTAATTGTTTAATTTCTATGTATTTGTATACTTTTGAGGAATCTTCTTCATATCAATTTCTAATTTTATTGCATCATGGTCTGAGTATGTGATTGGTATGACTTCACTTTTTAAAAACATTATTGAGATTTGCTTTATGACTAAGAATGTGATCAGTCTTATATGTGCAGATGAAAAAACATATACTTTGTGCTTTTTGGGTGGAGGGTTCTATATATGTCTATAAGTCCAATTCATTCAGTGTCAAGTTTAAGTCCAGAGTTTCTTTTTTAGTTTTCTGTCTTGATGATTTAATACCAACAGTGGAGTGTTGAAGTCTCCCACCATTATTTTGTTGTTGTCTTTTCATAGGCTAAGAGAAACTTGTTTTAAGAATCTGGGTGCTCCAAAGTTGGGTGCACAAATATTTAGAATAGTTAAGGCTTCTTGTTGGATTGTACCCTTTATTATTATCCTTCATTGTCCTTCTTAACTATATGAGTTTAAAATATATTTTGTGGCCTCTAGATCTGCACTGTTTAATTGAGTAGCCACTACCTTCATATGGCAATTTAGCACCTGAAAAGTAACTGATTCAGAATGTGGAATAGGGGGATCATGGCAGATGGGAGGCAGGACTAGATTTCAGCTCCTAATAGAACATGTTAGAGGCTCACATTGTGAATTTTATCTCCAGATCAACTACAAGAAAAAACCAGCAATCCCGAGAGGATCCACAGACCCTCTGAAGGAAGTAGACTGCTCCTACAACACCCAGGAGACACCCCCAATACTATGAATGTCCAAATTGTGGAAGTGGAAAAGGGAGATCCTCCTGTTCCAAATATGCCCCCCACTTAACAAGATGAAGTTCTGCTGGCTGGAGAAGTTTCCAACTTTACCTGGAGCTGAGTCAAATTAGAGAGCCAAGTGAAATACTGTACAGGGGTAGAGGAAGTGGCATAAAGGTCCTAGGAGCTCGCTGGGTCCTCAGCAGCCCATTCCTTCCTGGCACCATAGGGATCAGGGATCCATTGGGAGGGTGGCCAGAGAACAGAGGGTAAAGCTCCACAGGAGGAAGTATTTCTCTAGCTAAACTTTGTAACAATTTGAACGAGGTGAGAAGCCTCCTAGTCAGAACTGGAGAAAGAGTACAAATCAAGCATGCAGCATTCACAGATGAAGAACTAAAGCCCTTTTCTTTTGCAAGGGGGAGGTGGATAGCCTCAGGCAAATTTTCAAGCCCATTTTGCTCTTCACCTGGAAACAGATTTGGGGCTGTCAGTGGGACTGACACGATCAAGTGGGTTTCATACCAGGGATGCAGGGATGGTTTAACATAACCAAGTCAATAAATGTGATACACCACATAAACATAATTAAAAATAAAAATCATATGATCATCTCAATAGATGCAGAAAAAGCACTTGACAAAATACAGCATCTTTTTATGATTAAAACTCTCAGGAAAATCTGCATACAAGGCACATAACAATGTAATACAAGCCATATATGACAAACCTATAGCCAACATAATACTGAATGGGAAAAAGATGAAAACATTCCCTCTGAGAACTGGAACAGGACAATGATGCCCACTCTCATGGCTATTCTTCTACATAATACTAGAAGTCTTAGCCAGAGCAATCAGACAAGAGAAAGAAATAATGGAAATCCAAATTAGTTAAGAGGAAGTCAAGCTGTCACTGTTTGCTGACAATATGATTGTTTACCTTGAAAACCCTAAAAACTTCTCCAGAAAGCTCCCAGAACTGATAAAAGAATTCAGCAATGTTTCAAGATACAAGATTAATATACACAAATCAACAGTGACCAAGCAGAGAATGAAATCAAGCACTCAACCCCTTTTACAATACTTGCAAGAAAAAATAACAAGAAAAAACTTAGGAATAAATCTAACAAAGGAGTCAAAAGACCTCTATAAGGAAAACTACAGAAGACTGCTTAAAGAAATCATAGTTGACACAAACAAATGGAAACACATCCCATGCTCATGGAAAGGTAGACTCAATGTTGTGAAAATGACTATCCAAAAGTAATCAACAAATTAAATACAATCCCCATCAGAATAAAACCATCATTCTTCACAGAATTAGAAAAAACAATTCTAAAATTCATATAGAACCAAGAAAAAGCCCATATAGCCAAAGCAAGACTAAGCAAAAGGAACAAATCTAGAGGCATCATATTACCTGATTTCAAACTATAAGGCCATTGTCACCAAAACAGCATGGTACTATTATAAAAATAGGCATATAGACCAATAGAACAGAATAGAAAATCCAGAAATAAACTCTCATACTTACAGCCAACTGATCTCTGACAAAGCAAACAAAAACAAAGTGGGAAAAGGACATCCTTTTCAACAAATGGTGCTGGGATAATTCGCTAGCGACATGTAAGAGAATGAAACAATCCTCATCTCTCACCTTATATAAAAATCAACTCAAGATGGATTAAGAACTTAAACCTAAGATCTGAAACTATAAAAATTCTAGAAGAGAACATTGGAAAAACCCTTCTGGATTTTGGCATAGGCAAGAATTTCATGACCAAGAACCCAAAAGCAAATGCAATAAAAACAAAGATAAATAGCTGGGACTTAATTAAACTAACGAGCTTTTGCATGACAAAAGGAATAGTCAGCAGAGTAAACAGAAAACCCACAGAGTGGGAGAAAATCTTCACAATCTATACATCTGACAAAGGACTAATATCCAGAATCTACAATCAACCCAAACAAATAAGTAAGGAAAAAAAACAAATCAGTAAGAAAAAAAAAAACAAATCACCCCATCAGAAAATGGGCTAAGGTCATGAATAGACAATTATCAAAAGAAAATATGCAAATGGCCAACAAACATGAAAAAATGCCCAACATCACTAATGATCAGAGAAATACAAATCAAAACCACAATGAGACACTACCTTACTCTTGTAAGAATGGCCATAATAAAAAAATTTTTTTAAAGTAGATGTTGATATAGATGTGGTGAACAGTGAACACTTCTACACTACTGGTGGGAATGTAAAATAGTATAGCTGCTATGGAAAACAGTGTGGAAATTCCTTAAAGTACTAAATGTAGAACAACCATTTGATCCAGGAATCCCACTACTGGGTATCTACCCAGAGGAAAAAAATTCATTATTCAAAAAAGATACTAGCACACACATGTTTACAGCAGCACAATTCACAATTGCAAAATTGTGGAACCAACCCAAATTGCCATCAGTCAAAGAGTGGATAAAGAAACTGATACACACACACACACACACACACACACACACACAACCCAAATTGCCATCAGTCAAAGAGTGGATAAAGAAACTGATACACACACACACAACCCAAATTGCCATCAGTCAAAGAGTGGATAAAGAAACTGAAACACACACACACACACACACACACACACACACACACAAATGGAATACTACACAGTCATAAAAAGGAATGAGTTAACAGCATTGCTGTGACCTGATGACATTGGAGACTATTATTCTAAGTGATGTAACTCAGGAATGGAATACCAAACATCGTATGTTCTCACTGATATGTGAGAACTAAGCTATGAGGACGCAAAGGCATATGAATAATACAATGGTACTTGAGAACTTTGTGGGGAAGAGTGAGAGGGGGCAAAGGATAAAAGACACAAATATGGTTCAGTGTATACTGCTTGGGCGATGCATGCCCCAGTATCTCACAAATCACCATTACAGAATTTACTTATGTAACCAAATACCACCTATACTTACGGAAGAATAAAATGAAATAACATTAGAAATGTAACTGATCCAAATTAAGACATGCTGTAAGTAAAAAGTACATACCAGAATTCAAAGATGTGTGTGAAATTATATATATACACATATGTGTACACACACACACACACACACACACACACGCACGCATATTTATTGTCTGCTATAAGGATAGGACTTCTGATTTTTGCTTTTCATTTGCATGGTAGATTTTGCTCCATCGTTTCACCTTGAGCCTGTGGGTATCACTATATGTGAGATGGGTCTCTTGAAGACATCAAATGGTTGAGTCTTGTCTTTTTATCCAGACTAGTTATATCTTGCCTTTTCATCTACTCTTTCAAGTGGGATGTTTACACATTTACATTCAAGGTTAGTATTGATATGTGTGATTTTGATACTGTCATTGTGTTAACAGGTTTTTATGTAGACTTGATTGAATAGGTGCTTTATTGTGCCTGTGGGCTATGTGCTTAAGGGTATTTTTGTGGTAGCAGCTGTCATTCTTTCAATTCCATGCTTAGCACTCCCTTAAGACTCGCTTGTAAGGCTGGTCTGCTTAAAACGTATTCCCTCAGCATTTGCTTGTCTGAGAAGGAATTTATTTCTCCTTCACTTATGAAGCTTAGTTTGGCAGAATATGAAATTAATGGTTATAATTTTTCTTTAAATATGCCAAAAATATGCTTCTAATTTCTTCTGGTTTGTAAGGTTTCTGCTGAGAGGTCTGCTGCTAGCCTGTTGGGGTGCCCTCTGTAAGTGTCCTCCCCCTTCTCTCTAGTTGCCTTGAGGATTTTTTGTTTTACATTAATCTTGGTGAATCTGATGATCATGTGTATTGCGGGTGGTCATTTTGTTGTATCTGGCTGAGGTTCTTTGTAATTCTTGGATTTGCATGTCAGCCTCTCTAGCAAGATTAGAAAAACTTTTGTGGACTATATCCTCAAATATATTTTCTGAGTTGCTCATTCTTTCTCCTTTCTTAGGAATGCCAATGAGTTGCAGATTTGGTCTCTTTACATAATCCCCTATTTCTCAGAGGTTTTGTTCATTTCTCTTAATTCAATTTTCTTTATTTTTATACAACTGAATTGATTAAAAGAATCAGTCTTAATGACCAATATGGTGAAACTCTGTCTACTAAAAATACAAAAATTAGCCAGGCATGGTGGCAGGTGCCTGTAGTCCCAGCTACTCGCTGAGACAGGAGAATTGCTGAAACCCAGAAGGCAGAGGTTGCAGTGAGCCAAGATCATGCCACTGCACTCCAGCCTGAGCAACAGAGCAAGAATCCATCTCAAAAAAAAAAAAAAAAAAAAAAAAAAAAAAGAAAAGAAAAGAAAAGAAAAGAATCAGTCTTCAAACTTCAAGCTTCTTTCCTCAGCTTGGTCTATTCTGCTGTTAATACTTTTATTTGTATTATGAAATCCTTATAGTAAATTTTTCAGCTCAAGAAGTTCAGTTTGGGTCTTTCTTAAAATGGTTATTTCATCTTTCAGCTCCTGAATCATTTTACTGGACTCCATGGCTTCCTTAGATTAAATTTCAACTTTCTTTTTAGTCTCAATAAACTTCCTTGCCATCAGGATCCTTAATTTCATGTCTGTCATTTTAGACATTTCAGACTGGTTAAGAACCATTGCTGAGGAGCTAGTGGGCTGATTTGGAGGTAAAGGAGTCAGCTTGCACTGATTCTTTCTCATCTAGGAGAGTTGATGTAAATTGAGCATATTCATTTAACTTCCTTTCTGGAAGTTTTTAGAGGGCTAAGGCTCTGTACATGTTTTGTTGGTGAATTCTTCCTTTGGTTTTACAGGAGGGGAGAATAGCAAAGTGTTTTTTAGTTTTGCAGTTAAGACTGCAATTCAGTAGACTGTGCTTGAGAAAAATGGGTGGTAGACTGCTCTCAGTTGTATGGCTGTTTTGCTGATCCTTATGTTTGCAGCTGTGCTTGGCAGTGTATCTAGTCAGGGCCAGGTTATTAATATTGGCACTAAATGTTATTAAATGAGAGATAAAATGAGTTGAATTCATTGGTCCTCTTCTACTTGAAGTTTTATATTTGAGGACAGTTCAGCCTATCAGTTTGTCCTTTGTGAAACTGAAATTCATAATTTTTCCTGGGGTAGTAGTCTCAACAGTAAATTCAATCAGGGGTCCTCTTCTCTATTCTACCATGAAATTGATTTAAAATGGATACCAAAGACTCCTTCAAAGACTTAGTAGTAATATGTAGCCCAATAATTATCTGCATATGAAGTAGAGGCAGATCACACAATTGACCTTTGAGAAGATGGATGAGACATTATCAATAGTAATAATAATATATAGCAGTTATTAAATATTCCTATGTGGGGCTACCAGGTGCCCAATTCCAGGCAGCACCTTTCACATCACTTTTGTTGCCAATGAAGCTTTCCTGGATAGTTCAGCAGGGGCACTGCTACTCTTTTCCAGCCAGTTTGTTGAACACTGTGCGTGTATTATTTCATGCATAATGCTGACAGCAATACTGAGGTAGGAATAATAAATGGTAAGCATTTATTGGGTGATAATTATGTGCTAGAAATTATGATACAAATGTATTAATTAATAGTTCTATAATGACTAATATTTCTTCTCTCATTTTACAAATGAGAAACTGGGTTTTAGAGTATCTAAATGACTTATTCGATAGCTATTGAGTGTTGGAGCCAAGATACAGGGATATGTATTGATTGCCCAAGATTGTAGCTACCCAACCTTAAAACTGTTATCAAAATTCCTCCTTGCATCAGTTAGCTGTCAGGCATGTCTTCAAGTTAGCGTTCACTGACTATGCTTGAGTTTCTAAAAGATGGCCTTCACACAGGATGCTGAGCACAGCCAGATAGGCTGTCTACTGCATGGATTAGGCAGCGTATGATGCTCCAAAGCCATGCATGGTACTGCTACATGAACAATTCCCCTAAGCAAGCCCAGTCTTTTAGGAAGTGTGACTTCTGGAATAGCATTCTCAGGAAGTATGTGGGTGGTTTCTAAGAGTACATGTCCTTTCCTGGTACATATCACAGACATGTAGTTTACACATTCTTTAAACACCTCAGGCAGGTGGTATAACAATATTAGTTGTTGTTCAGAACCATAGGACTGTAACCTATAAATGCTGACAATGAACATACAACAACAACAAAAAAAAACAGATGCCCTTGTAAAAACTAAATGTAAGTGAGTAACACATACTTCCATTGGCAGTAAGTACATGACACTTCCTTCATCATGAGAATAGGCCTAAAACTCATAAACAACAAATCCTGAATGTGTTCACAATGATAAGGTCGCAAGAGTATCTTACTTCTACAGCCTTTCAGCATTCCTCTGCTGATTTAAAACAAGACCCAATGAAAGATGTGTCTTATGATAATTATTTTACGTGGGGAGAGACACTTTTGGTTGACCACTCAACTGATTCTGTTCTGTTCTATTTCTATTATGTTTGGGTATTCTTCCTCCACCCTCCATATGATTTTGAATTGAATTCTGATTAGTTTAAGTTAATCATAGTGTCCCATTTCCTTGCCAGCAATTGGTTAAAAGGTGGGTATCTGACCCAGTTCTAGACAATAGGATAGGAGAAGAGACCTGCTTGAGGCCTTCTGAGAGAGGGGTCCTTATACCTAAAGAGAGATATAAGGGTAAGAAGAGTCCCTTTTGTTCCTTCCACTAGTCTGGATTCCTGGAACTATTCTGCAAGCTGGAGAACATTCGCTTTTCCTATCTTGAGGCTTTTAGAAAACTTTGAATTTGGTTATCATTTTATCAAAATACATGTGCATATTTGAAAAGAATCAAGTGATATACAAGACTTATTCTAATGATAAACAACTCCCTGACTCACCCATTCCCATTCAATTTGTTCAACAGAGGGAGCTGTTTTAAACTCTTAGTTTTCTTCTTTTTACCTCCATGCTTCTAAATGTAACAACATTGCTATTTCTTAAATTTTAAATTTCAGACATTTTAAAACTTTCTATGATGAAAGATGATTTAACCCTTAAAACTTCCACATAACCTCTACCACCACCTCTATTGTCCCAATATATTCATTCATCAAATAAATATTTAGTTTTTGCCGCTGAGCCAAGTGGGGCAGTAGGTCACATTGTCTTCTTTTATCACTTTTGGTCTTCCCCAGAGTTAATAGTTGCTTTAATATTTTCCTTTGCATAGGTTTTTAAAATATATGTCACCAATCTATTCGTAAGTTCTTTAACAACACTGCAGTACTGCTCTCAATATGGTCAAGCTCATCATCTATCCAGCTCAATTTTTGCTATGTAGCATCTCCATGCTGGCAAAGGCAATGATAGCCTACATAGTGAAATTCAGAGGAAGAGCAATACGTCTCCCTTCCCTCTCCTGTTCTTTAAACACCTATGCCATTGTCTATATTGATAGTTTGTATTTTTTTAAGAGACAGGTTCTCATTGTCACTCAGGTTGGAGTTCAGTGGTGCAATCAAAGCTCACTGCAGCCTTAAACTCCTGGGCTCAAGATGTCCCTTCTGCCTCAACCTACCAAGTGGCTAGGACTACAAGCACATATCACTATGTCTACTAATTTTTTTTTTTGTGGAGATGGGGTCTTGCTATGTTGCCCAGTCTGGTCTTGGATTTCTGGGCTCAAAAGATCCTCTCCTCTTGCCCTCACAAAGTGCTAGGATTTCAGAAGTGGGACACCATGCCCAGCCTTGGATTTTTACTTTCATAACCTCATATTAGTCATGAGGTTCTACTGATGACCATCTTTGACAATATGTGCACACTTAACAGGGAGAACCTGTTGAGTCACTGACCTGGGTCCTATGTGTGGGTCTCACATATCTCTTCTTCTGTGGCTGAGGGAGGCAGTGGTGAAGAAAAGAGAATGGGCAGGCAGTAACAACAGTGATGAATCCAGCTCTTATTTTACAGATTCACTCTGCATAGTTCAACCAGAGTGTTCTCTATGCAATTTTTGGAAGCACCAAGCAAAGGAGAGAACATTAGTCAGATTTGAGACAGGTAACATTTATGGCCTTTCATCCCCTAGAATGCACAATAAATGGGTCTTGCCTTAAAGGCCACCACTATCAGTCTAGTCTGTCTTTGGAGACTATTCCCCCACCACAAGTGAATGGCAATGACACACACACATCCTCTCTCTCTCTCTCCCCCTCCCCCAACCATGCACATGCAAACATATCTCTACACACAGAGATGCACCTAAAGGAGAGTTGAAATCGGCCAAGAGTGGCTTGATTTTGGCTTGCTGAGTAAGATCTCATGCAGCATCCCATCTTTTTCCTTCTGCTATTTCCAGTAGTGAGTAGAATAAAAAAGCTGAGAGACTAATATTAAAACAGTTGTGCTTTCCTGGCATTCAACTGGGCACCTTCAGACATATAAAACAAAGTCTGAACAGCAAGCGATGCATGGAATAGACAACCAGATTTCCCTTGGTCTCAGTTTTTGGTTTGACAATACAATATCTCCATGGTCAATATTGACATAATCATTAGGCTAAGGTTTAACATCACAAGGCTATTGTTTACAATGTTTCTCCTTGTTTGGCTTGGATCTTAACATTATTTAGTGAATGCACAGATAAATTAATCTCAGGGCTACCTAGTTCCAGCTTCACTTGCTCTCTTTTATTTGCTTTTCCTCGAATTCCTCTCCCCATCTGCTTACGCTTCCAACTGAATACAGCTCAATCAAAGATATGCAAGAATACGCATTGAAGAAAACAAACATTTCTTTAACTCCCACTACTAAGAATGGCCACATTCCATGATTTACCTGGAAGCAAGAGCCAGTGAGTAAAAACATAAAAGCTGACCATAACTGGGATTCAGAGAAGTACAGATATTTATGAGGAATTGAATAGACCCTGATAGAAACCAGATTGCAGGGAGAAACATTACAGCTTTGATGAAAAACATCACCATAAGGAAGGAAGGAGCTGGCTTAATAATAGCGGCTAAGTCAGAGGAAAGAGTATTTCTAAGTACACTGAGGCTGTGTTTAAATGCATCCCAACATAGCCCCCTGAGAGTGACTCAGCTCCCTTGAGAGAAGAGGTGTATTAAACTTTCAATAACTGTATTTTTGATGGTAGTGGCAAATACCAGTGCTAGACGATACCCTACTGCTATAACCAGCTCCCTATGCCCTCAGTAAAAAATCATCATGCCAGAGAAGAGAGAGGCAAGAATTTCTTTGCAAGTCAGAGAGAAATGAATATGAGACATCTGGAGAGAAAAGCTGAGAATTCTGAAATTCTCAACAGTAAAGAGGTGAGCACAGAAGTCTGTGACTTGTTTGTGTGTGTTTGGTGGGGGTGGGAGGCGAGGGGGTTGGAAGTTGAAAGAGGATTGGCAGCACTCTTTTTGAGCAGATGTAAATTCCATCAACTGAGGCAAGCATTAATGCCTAGTGGGCTGGCAAGGAAGCACGGGGTAGTCCAGAGCCCAAAGTAAATGTAAAACAAATTCCACCTCCTGTTTACAACAGGAGCAAGTACCTGGGGGTACCTGGAACAAAACAATGAGCTCCCACCATTCAGCGAGAGGAAGTTATCAACACCACAAATACAGGGTCTGACACCTATAAGAATTCAGCTGAGCACCCATAAGTGGATATACTCAGGGAGCATTAAGGGGTTTCACATATTTATATGTACATTTATACATACATATGTTTATACATACACACATAAACATACACCACATATATGTCACATTTAGTCACTACATAGCTTTATATAAGGCTCATCTATAACAAAAGCTAACATTTGCTCTGCAACTAAAATGCATAGAAATTTGAGAAATGGTAATTACTATATGCACAGAAGTATCAAATATATTTTTTCTTTCACAAATGAATCATGTCCAAGAGGGAACTAAAAGCATGTATTTCTTGAATGGAAAATGGTAGTAATATTTTTTCTCTGGAGGTTTTCATATCATATGGTTTTCACAGTTAATACTAAATAACAATATTGAGACAAAGAATAGTGATGTGCCACCCTTCCCTGCCCCAGTGGACAGGACATAGCTTTAGGTCTCTCTGTCAAATAGCTCTCGCCATATGGTGCTAGCAAAACTGTGTTATTTCCATTTCAACGAAGAGGGTACAAAAACTGACAAACATGCTAAAAGCCTAAACTGCTGTAAATTCATTAGCTTTAATCATATTTGGGCCACAAATATGAACCCCGGGGCTCCCTTCCCAGCCACAGGTTTGGAGATCTGAGGGCTGCTAATTGTTCCCACTGGACAGCTTTCTGGCTACACAGCCACCATGCACCCCTAGGAGCTGGGGAGCCTGTTGCCTGCTGCATCTTCTCCCCTTTGTAATTGGGTGCATCTTGAGGAAAGCTGGGAAGCTTGGGCGACAGCTTCCCCCTTTCCTTTTGGTGAGATAACTAGCTCATTAAATCTAAACGTGAAGGGCATTTTATTATGAAGAGTCAGACCCAAAGATTTACTTGCCCATTTTTCACCTGCTTCCCCATCCTGTTTATTCCTTTGTATTCGCTAATGGCCTTTCTCTAAGTTATATAATCCTGTCATGGGTATAAAAATATCACTCTAAGGCTGCTCATTTGGCCTAAATCATTCAGCCGTTAGCAGTGGCAGGGCGGGTGTCTGAACCACACTGGAGGCAGGAGGACAGCTGTCCCACTCTCTATTTGTTGTCACAGGGCTAAGAAATGCAGAGATTTTAATAAGATCATAAAGTAGAGTGACATGGACTGTTATGATAGGTGGTTTTCATTAGCATTCAGAATGCCTGGGATAATAAATTAGAGCAATTGAGCAGAAATGGGCAATTTGATTATTCAACATTTTTCAATACCAGTGCAAGCAGCTGGACCCAGAGCTGTTCTGCTGACTTCTCCCCATGCAGTCAGGCTGGCGGAGCACAGGTGAACGCACAGCAATCATTTTCTCCTACCCAGACTCTGGAGTGAGAGTCTTGGACAGTGTCTAACATGCTTGGTGAGTGTGAATTGATGATCAGGAAGAGGAAGTCTTCATATATCTTTGTAGTGGAGGTGGCAGGATTTGACTGGCTGACTTTCTTTTATGGCAACAGGCCTATGCTTATTGAGAATTCTGGTGCAAAACGACATGAGGGGAGGCCCTACACACACAGCAATTTACATCCCTGGCAAAGGGGTGATCAGTCAACTTGCTTTTCCTGTGGAAACTCTTAATATAGTGTGAGACTAGCCTTTAATTTATTCACTCTAGCTAAGGGGCTGGGGGCCCTTTCCAAGCACTGTTATCAAACCACATATAAATATACACACATACACACACACATAAATATCTATAATAAACCTTGTATATAAATTGGTTAGATGAGGATGCATCATAAACAATTATAGAATTTTGTATATGACACAGGATCATTTGAACCCTATAAAATCCTCACTGTTCTTTTGTGCTTCCTGTTTGTTTTTCTTGATATTCCATTAAAATAACTTTAAACTTTTTGTTAATAATAAGAGGGTGAATGAAAAGTTCATCAGAACTGATGAATGTACAGTGTCTTCCTTAGATATTTTCACAGGTATCTTTGAGGAAGTTTAAAGCTATGTTCGGAGCTACACCATGGCTTTATGAGTGCTTGAGCCTCAAGGCTGTGGTTTGACTACCGGTTTTCTTCACATAGCATCTTACAGACATCATGTGGTTCTACTGCTTTTGAACAGAAAGCCTTTGGCTTTTCTTGACTTGTCTTCTCATTAATGCTAGACACTTGGCTTCGCCTCCTAGTGTCATGGTGGGGTCTTACAATTCTAGTTTGAACAGAAGAGAAACTCCAAGGTGTTCAGTGCTAAAATGGATTATAATGCCACATGTTTAAAAATTTACCAATTTGGCCACAGAGACTCTACATATTGATATAGGATGGAGGACTATTATCATCCTTTGATGCTTTTTGGGGTGTATTAGTATATATGTGTGTGTGTATAACATGTACATACATATATGGGCATATACATGCAAATAAATTTTGCTTTTGAAATAACTTAAAGTCTGCCCACCCATCCAATAATCATGCCAATACATTTCAAACTACATTTCACTGATGTTTTAATAGTAATATTATAAATATCAGCATTATTAGTATAAGATAGAATCTGTCTTAGTCCCTTTGTGTTGCTATAAAGGAATACTTGAGGCTGGTATTTCTTTATAAAGAAAAGAGGTTTATGTGGCTCACAGATCTGCAGGTTGTACAAGAAACATGGCCCATCCTTTGCTTCTAGGGAGGACCTTTGGCTGCTTCCACTCAAGGCAGAAGGTGAAGGAGAGCTAGTATGGGCAGACCACAAAGCAAGAGAAAAAACAAGACAGAGAGGACAGGCACCAGGCTCTTTTTTTGAACAACTAGCTCTCAGAAGAATTAGTAGAGTAAGAGTCGGGCACTGTGACTGATGCCTGTAATTCTGGCACTTTGGGAGGTCAAGGTGGGCGGATTGTCTGAGCTCAGGAGTTCAAGACTAGCCTGGGCAACACAGCAAAACCCTGTCTCTACCAAAAATGTAAAACATTTTGCTTTATCTTGCTTAAGCCCAGGAGGTCAAGACTGCAGTGATCCAAGATCATGTCACTGCACTCCAGCCTGGGTGACAAAGTAAAAACCGTGTCTCAAACAAAAACAAAAACAAAAACTAATAGAGTATGAACACACTGATTACCTAGAGGAAGGCGCCGTGACATGCATGAGGCATCTGCCTCCATGACTCTAACGCCTCCTACCAGGCTCCATTCTAACATTGAGAAATTGAGAATAAAATTTCAACATGAGATTTGGCAAGATCAAATATACAAACTACAGCAGCATCCAACATTAACCAAATATTTGTATTCTATTTCTCCCCCCTCTCCTTGTTTCTTTTAGCAAATCCTGCTTCCTTTTAGTTATTCAGCCAATAGCTTAATAGTCTCTCAGAAGGTGTGGACTGGAGCAGAATGAAAACCAAGTGACCCGGGAAGAACTTTGGGAATGGAGCTCTGCAGTGGTGGCTCTGAGATTCCTGCCTGAAGCTGCAACACAGGGGGAAGCTTATGGGCAATGGCATGGAGCCTTAATTTTAGAATATTAAAGAGATGTGCTTTGAAGTCCGGAGCCTAGTTCAAATCCTGATTTAAGTACTTATAGAGGTATGACTTTTGATGACTAAGTTGACTTCTTAGCACTGTTTATCCTTACTACAAAGGAAGGAAAACAATTTAGTTATGTCATGGGATTGTTGTGTGGGTTAATTATGTTGAACTATTTAAGGTAGCTCAGGATGCAGAATTAAGACCTCTCCTCTATTGATACTCACTTGGTGGTCTCACTTGATCTCAGGACTTCAAATATCATCCATATACTGATGACCCCTAATTTATATATTGAGCTAACTTTTTCCCCTGAACTCCAGACTTGTATATGAAACTGTGTACTAGACATCTCCTCTGTGATATCTAAAGGCAACTAAAGTTTAACACATCCCAAACTGAGTTATTTATCTCTATCTCCTCATCAACCTTCTCGTCTTGTAGTTGTCCACCTAGGTGAGCCTACCCTCCTCATTCCTCAAGCCAGAATTTCTGGAGACATCCTTGACTCCTCTTTTTTTCTCTCAAGCGCCAAATCTAAGTCATTTGTAATTATCTGGGGTCTACCTTCAAAACAATTCCAGAATCCAGTCACTTCTATCTCCTCTGCTAACAATTGACATCGCTGACATTTATAGAATACTTCATCAAACAACAGAAAAGTATCTGTGCTTTTCAATTGCTCCTGGAACATTTACCAAGACAAGCCATAGATGGAGACATAAAACACATCCCAACCCCTGTTATCTCTTTTCTGGTGTGATAGAAGGCTGCCATTTGCCCCTTCTTAGCCACAGCCCACCATACCTTTTATCTTGGGTCCTGGAGGCAAACTGGTGTGAACTACCTCAGGGGTCAAAAAATGTTCTGTAAAGGGTTAGACAATAAATATTTAAGTCTTTGCTGGTCAAATGGTGTCTATTACAGCAATTCAATTCCACCATTGTGGTGTAAAAGCAGCTGTAGATGAAAAGAAAATGATGACCAAGAGTGCATTCCAATAAAACTCTTACTGAAACAGGCATCAGGGCACGAACCTACAGTTGGATGACATCAAGGATTTCCCTTTCATGCCACTGGGATTCCACTGGTTTGGTCAATAGGAAATATTTACAAGATGTGAAAGGAGGAGAGAAAAGAAGGTTGGTGTGTTTATTCCACAGGCATGTGCAGGGTTCCTGCAGCTGTTACTGAAACACCAGGAATTTGATGTAGGTCCTGCCTTATTCTGCACAGAAATCTAATCACTGAGATGATGAGTATTTCCAGGAATAAAGGCTTTAATCAGGTGCTGCACCTGAGGAAATGGGAGATTAGTCTCAAATCCATCGCCCTTTAGGCTGAAATTAGGGGTTAATATAGCAAGGAATAAATGTAACTTGCAGGAAAACAGGAATTAGGTCAGGGTAGTGAAGAGGAGGCAGTCAACAGGAAGCAGGTGGTTGGTTAGGTAGTCACAGTGGTTGAGGGGCCTGGGGTCTCATTGTCCAGACACAAGAGACCTGGTAAGTTTCAGTTCCTTTCCTTAATACTATCTGGGAGACTTGATGGTTGATTTCCTGAGAAAAGACCTCAAATAAGACAAGTGTAGCTTCCTAAAGCTGCAAGATTGGGAGGGCTAATTTCTATATTTATTTAAAGGAAACCAGACCTATCAGTACTCTGGGACAACTGCACAGGTGTCACAGCCTGGTTGTACTATACTTCAACCAAAGGTCTCAGCTTCCATCAGAGGCCCTCTCCACCAGCACTCTCTGTCCCTGGGTCCTTCTTGCTCATTCATGCAGGCCTGTAAGTGGTTATAGCACCTGCTCTTTTTTTCTGGTTTCCTGATATCCTGCCCAGAGTTTCATAGTATCATAGCCCTGTTACTGAACTATTACTTAGATTAATTCTTTACTAAACTGTTCTTTAGATTAACTGTTCTTTAGATTACTCAAATTGACCCAGTGCAGTGTGCCAGTGCTGCTTCTGGGATTCTAATACACTTAGATTACAGCAACAGTCCTAAACCTAGTCTCCCTCCATCACCCAGTCTGGTTTTTTTTTTTTTTTTTTTTTTTTGATATATCATTCTTATACAAATTTTGGAGGCAATGTAATTTTTTGATGTATACAATGTATTATGATCAAATCCAGGCAATTGGGTTACCCATCCCTCAAACATTTATCTTTTCTTTGTGTTGGCACCAGTCTTTTTTGTTGTTAATGGTGCCAACACAAAGAAAAGAGTCTCACTCTGTCGCCCTGGAGTACAGTGGTGAGATCTCAGCTTACTTCAATGTCTTGAAACCTTCTAGGTTCAAGCAACTCTCCTGCCTCAGCCTCCTGAGTAGCTGGGACTATAGGTGCACACCATCACACCAAGGTGGTTTTTGCATTTTTAGTAGCAATGGGGCTTCACCATATTGGCCAGTCTGGTCTCAAACTCCTGACCTCAAGTGATCTGCCTGCCTCAGCCTCCCAAAGGACTGAGGTTATGTGTGTGGACCACTATGCCCAGACTGTGTTGGCAGCACTCTAACACAACAGATAGAATGTTCCTGCTAAAACCAGTAACTCCAGGTCATGCCATTCATTCGCTCCATGATCAGGTGGCCCCTCGGTTTCCCTCAGAGCAAATGGCAAAATTTCCGACGTGGTCTGGAAGACACCAAGGTCTGGGCTTAGGGAATCTGAGGCCAATTTGTGATAATTTCCTCAAGTTAAATCAAAGGGAAAACACCTAGGTCTGGGGGCAGGGACCTTAAAGCCAATTAATACAAACTTTCTAAAGCTAAGCCAAAATGAAAATGCTATCTCCCCACATCAAGTAATAAAGAATCCAAGGCTACTCTCCTTACTACCCTCCCCCACCACGTCTCAAATGGAAGAGTGCCTTGGATTGGCCTGGGGCCAAGCACAGGCCAACCCTTCATCTGCAAAGGGCACCAATTCACCTCAGCTTTTAATTAGCCACCGGCCAAATCCTTCATCCAGGTAAAGAAGTACCTAGCTGATAGAGACCTTAAAATCCAGAAAATGTTGTAACAGGGCCTTGAGCCACTTTCTGGGGCCCACTCTGCCCTGTGGCCTTGTACTGTACCTCAACCAATGGTCTCAGCTTCCATCAGGGGCCCCTGTCCACCCAGAACTCTCTGTCCCTGGTTCCTTCTTGCTCATTCATTCAGGCCTGAAAGTGGTTACAGTACCTGTGGAGTGCTTTCTTGCTTTAATAAATCCCTGCTTTCACTGCTTCATTCCTGTGTTTCATTCCTGTGTTGTTTGTGCATTTTGTTTAATTCTTGGTTCAACAAGCCAAGGACCTGGACAGCCCATGCTCAGGGCCTTCCTTCTGGTAACAGGAGGGCTCTGCATTTTCTGCTCCCCACAGCCCAGGGTATCTGCATTTCTCAATTCTCCCCTCATGCCATGCCTCAGTCACGGGAACACCTTGAGGATCTGGCACTGGGTGTTCTTCCTGCTGGACAGGGTCTCTCAGTACCTATAAGGCTTCCTCTCACATTACTTTGCTTCTTCCCTTAAATTGACCCAAAAGTCAATGAGTCCTCTCTGGCTGCCCCATTTAACATTTTTAATTTTTTAAATTCATTTCCATAGGTTTTTGGGGAGCAGGTGGTATTTGGTTACATAAGTTCTTTAGCGGTGATTTGTGAGATTTCGGTATACCCATTACCCCAGCAGTATACATTACACTCAATGTTAAGTCTTTTATCCCTCACCCCCTTCCCACCTTACACCCCACCCCTGAGTCCCCAAAGTCCATTATATTATTCTTACACCTTTGCATCCTCATAGTTTAGCTCCCACTTATGAGTGAGAACATACAATGTTTGGTTTTCCATTCCTGAGTCATTTCACTTAGAATAATAGTCTCCAATCCCATCTACCCACAGGAAAAGAAGTCACTATACAAAAAAGATACTTGCACACTCATGTTGATAGTGCAATTCACAATCACAAAAATGTGGAACTAGCCCAAATACCCATCAATCAGTGAGTGGATAAAGAAACTGTGGTATTATATATATGATGGAATACTAAGCCATAAAAATGAATGAATTAATGGCATTTGCAGCAACCCATGTAACATTTTATGTCCTCATTCCTCTTTCATTTCTAAGCCTACTTTATGAGCTTTGTTTTGTTTGATATAAGGCTTACCGGATTCTAACAGGCTATATAATTTACTTCCTGCTTATTGTCTCTCTCCCTACTATACAGTATGCTTCATGAGGGCAGGGATTTTCATCTCATTTGTACGTTCACATACTTCTAGTATCTGACCCTTATGGCAGCGTAGGCACCCAGTACATGCTTACTGAATGAATATTGGTTATTTATGAAAAGTGCTAGACTTTGAATTGGGAAACCTGGTCTGTAATCAAGGTTCTGCTTCATGTTTTCCATCAGTCCTTTCTTCCTTCCAATGTGGTTCCCTTTCTTCCTCCAACAGCCCTTGAAATAAGTGATTTTATAATTGCACAGGGAAATTAATAGAAGTCTAAATATTTTTAAAAAGTTATTCTAACCTTTTCAACCTCTCAAACTGATGTCAATATTCAGTATTACTTTCCAACCACGGTTTGCGTGCAGATACAATCTTATAAACATAACATGGGTATTCTTTGCATTTTACTTTTGGCTTATTTTTTCCACAATGGAAATGGCTTTTCTCCCTGATTATGCATATATGTTTATCGTAAAATAAATGAATGGTGAATAACATAAGGAGAAGAAAATAAGCAATACTGGAACCCTACCACCTGAAATACAACCATTAGCATTTTATTGATCATCTGTATTTGCTTCCCTTCAGGCATCTGTATTTGTATAGATGTCTATGTTTTTTTCTTAAACAGAAAAAGGACTGTAAATTCTATTTATGGTAGATCATTGGATCTATTTAAAAATACACATGAATGCAGCTTTTTTAAACAGGATATTAACCTGGTGTATAACATTTTATCCATAATTTTCTCTAGTTTGCTTCATTTTTAGGTTGAGATTCCAATATTTATTTTTACCTGAAAGAAGCAGTTTGTGTAATCGCTTTCAAACTTGAATATTGCCTATGGACCACTTTAAAGTAAAAAAATCATTCTAAATCCTGAGTACTGATTGTAGTTATCTTGTTGGAATATTATTTAATATATATTAACATGTAATTCAACTTTTTGTTTATAGCTCTTATGTAAACTCAAAGCAAGTTTACAAATTAAATATAAAAGCAACACTATAAAAATCAAAATTCAAATTAATAACATTAAATTAATATAATGCATGATGCCATTTTGATGAAACTGTTTCTATGTTTAGTTTAATGATTAAATGAAATAGCCTCAACTTTTGTCCTATATTTAATCTCTCTCAGTATTTTTGCTTAATACTACAGAAAATGTTAATTTATAATTGTTTTACCAATTAAAATTAATATCTTTAAGGCATTATCAGCGAGTTCAAGTTAGACCACATGCTTAATTAAAACTGCCACCAATCAATTCATGATTACAAATGTTAAGGAAGCTTCGTTCTATAAAATTGTCTCATTCAATTAAAGATACTAGTAATCCTAGACATTATTAAAGTCTACTTTCAAATGGTCAGTTTTTACCAGGATCATGAACATAAATAGTTGGCATTTCATTTCTACTCCTACCTTACTGTCACTTCACCAGCATACACAGAGATGGGCATCTTTGCAGGATATCACCTGGCAATCTGCCAAATGCCATGGCAACTCTGGTGCTGCTTTAGTTATATGAGGTTGCAGGACATGGGATGCTTCCACTTCTTACTCCTTTTCCCTATTTAAATCAAAATAAAACACAGGTTTGTCAGGTGTCCTGTGACATTATTTGGTTATTATTCAGAAGGAATCTGCTCATAAACACAAACTTGGACTTTGAAGCTACATAATTATTACATCATTACATTTCATTGTAAGTTGGCCGCAGTGCTGATGAAGGTGCCTATCTTTTTCATGTAGATTACTGCTATAACGAAGACTGCTCCAATCAACACATCCTATCTCCGTGGTCAGGGATGGTGTGAATGCAAGATGCCACTGAAGTTGCAAGGGCGAAAATGACCAGGGAGCCCTATCATTCCTCTGTCTTTGGGGCATATACCTTCCCTCAATAGGCAATTTCTTTTCTTTTTGCTAATTCTTTTTTATGTATTTCTTTTTAAATTTTTAATTTCAATAGCTTTAGGGGTGCAAGTGACCCCTTAGTTATAGGGGTCTACATGAAAAAGATAAGAACCTTCACAGAGACCTCACTGCTAGAGAACTCACTGCTTGAGGACTTCAGGAATGGGAGTTTTGTGTCCCAGATGGGAAAACACAGGCATGATGGGGTTTAGAATCTAGATAGTCTTGAGCTCAAATGTAGCTTCGCAACTTTATAAGCTATGCAAACTTGGGCAGTTTATTTAACCTTTCTGAACCTAATTTTTCTTATTTGTAAAATGATTATTATCCCCATGACTCTCATGAAAGGATCAACATTGCAGAGTTGTGGGGAGGACTTAATGAATTTATCCATGCCAAGTGTCTGGCCAGGTCCAAGTGTTACCTATCTTTCAGTTCCAGTATAAACAGTACAGCTGATGGAGCCTCTAGCCCCAGGGAAAAAGCCTCAATAGCATCAACAGTTCGTTTGCCGAGTTCCTAAATCACTCCACAGAGTGGGTGATTATAGACTTAATCACCAGCTAGATATTAAGACCAATTTTACAACCACAACATTGCATAACTTTTCAGCAAGCAAGGGGATAATTTTTTTGTATATGAACAGTCCCTGATCTAATAGAAGCAGTTTTATTTTTTAAGGTTAAGACCCAAACTCAGTCCAGAGACAGCGGGCCAGTTTAGTATGCATTCAAATTAGCTGCAACGCTCTTAAGGAGCAGTGTTCAAGGCAGAGGAGGATATGAGGTAATTAAGAAAATTTTGTGGCCAGGTGCAGTGGCTCACACCTGCAATCCCACCACTTTGGGAGGCCGAGGTGGGCAAATCACGAGGTCAGGAGATTGACACCATCCTGGTCAACATGGTGAAACCCTGTCTCCACTAAAAACACAAAATTTAGCTGGGTATGGTGGTGCATGCCTGTAATCCCAGTTACTCAGGAGGCTGAAGCACCAGAGTCGCTTGAATCCAGGAGGTAGAGGTTACAGAGAGGCGGCATCACACCACTACACTCCAACCTAGCAACAGTGAGACTCTGTCCCAAAACAACAACAACAAAACCAACATAAAGAAAATTTTGTGGATGATTAAGTGTTCAAACATGCCGTGGACATCTTTCCATATCCAATGACAGTAAAAAACAGAACTAGGGCTGATTGTCATGGCTTCTATTTAAAGAACAGCTTTTATTTCATTCAATAGATATTTATTCAGACCCATTTTTTTCTTCTAAGCATCTTGAAAAGTAGATGGTAACATACTAGAGAAAATCATGCATAGGTACATGAACACAAGGCAGTATGAGACGTGCTATATTCCTGACATCTACTAAATGCTGCAGAGGAGTTGAGAGTTCTATCGATGGATTTAAAATAAATCTTTGCAGATCAAGAAAGCTTTCTTCGCTTTTTTAAAATTTTTTTCAGCTGTACACTTGGAAGCATAGTGGACTTACTACTGTCTGTTCACTTGCATTTTCTGTAGAGTCAAAAGTTAGATAATTACCTCAAGATGGAGTCCAAGCTGTTGCCCAGGAAGGTTTACATTTGAAGGTGTAGTGATAAGTTCAAGCGTGCATAGTACCCATAGTTACTGAGCTAGGAAAGACCCCACTCTCCTTTCAGCGTGACAGTGGAAAGTTTGCTTTCGTCTTCGAATGCACGCTTCCTGAGTCAGTGCAGGAGATGAACTGGTTAAAACTTGGTGGTTTAAAAAAAATAGAGGAAGAATGAGGAGCTGACTATAAACTGCCAGGGGAGGCTGGAAAGAAAGAACTGACACTAACTGTTATCCATGTAGTAACGGAGGCCTCTAAGCCTGGCACCAGCTGACAGCAGTGTGCTGTAAGCAGGGATTAGATCTAGTGCCACAGCAAAGAAATATTCCTTTCTCTTCCCACCGGAGCCCCGGCCACCTACTGCCATGATTTCCATTATCTCTTCTTCCACGAGGCCACCTGGCTGCTGCCAAGCTTTTCTCAGCTGACATTGTTGATTGTGTTTATTCAAAGTCCTCCACGTGTCTCGCTCTGCATCCACGTTTCCCCCACTGGGCTGTGTGGGTCTGTGGAGCTTTATAACTTTCAACAGCTGGCAGCTACAAATTAACTTTTTGACTTCATTAGGCTAATAGGCTGAATTATCCCTAATTTGGAGCACCTGAAGCGCTCCCCAGCACCTCCCTCTCCCCTCTAACCACTTTTTCTCATCAATCAGGAGCTGAGTAGCAGGGAAGCAGCATATGGAGATACAGGCAGCCTTGGTCAGAGCCCTTAAGTTTGTTTTTCCATCCCTGCTGAATCACTGAACGGCTCAGACCGTTCCAATCAACACATCCTATCTCTGTGGTCAGGGCTGGCGTAACAGCAAAATGCTACTGTATTTGCAAGGGCCAAAATGACCAGGAAGACCAATCATTCCTCTTCCTCTGGGGCATGTACCTTCCCTCAATGGGCAATTTCTTTTCTTTTTTCTAACTCTTTTTAATGTATTTTTAAATTTTTTAATTTCAGCAGCTTTAGGGGTGCAAGTGGTTTTTGGTTACATGGATGGATTGTACAGTGATGAAGTATATACAGTTAGTGTACCTGTCACCCAAGTAAGGTACATTCCACCCAACAGGTAAATTTTCATCCCTCATCTCCAGTCCATCCTCCAATTTCTGAGTCTCCAATGCCTATTATACCACTTCGTATGCCTTTGTGTGCCCACAGCTTTGCTCCCACTTTTAAGTGTGAACTAAGTATTTGTTTTTTTTATTTTCCTGAGTTACTTCACTGAGAATAATGGCCTCCAGTTCCACTGCCAAGTAGCTGCAAAAGACATTATCTCATTCTTTCTTTTTTTTCCCCTTTAGTGAGTAATATCCCATGATTTACATGCCACATTTTCCTTATCTACTCATCAGTTGATGGGCACTTAGGTTGACTCCATATCTTTGCAATTGTGAATTGTGCTGCAATAAACATGTGTGCAGGTGTCTTTTTGATATAGTAACTTATTTTTCTTTGTGTAGAGACCCAGTACTGGGATTGCCGGATCAAATGATAGATTCAGTTCTTTGAGAGGTCTCCACCCTGTTTTCCATGGAAGTTGTACTCTTCCACATTCCCACCAGCAGAGCCTATGCATTCCCTTTTCACTGTATCCATACCAACATCTATTGTTTTTGTGACTTTTTAGTAAGAGCCATTCCAGCTGGGGCAAGGTGTTATTTTGTGGTCTTAATTTGCCTTTCCCTGATGATTAGTGATGTGGAGCATTTTTTCATATGTCGTTGGCCTTTTGTATATTTTCTTTTGAGAAATATCTATGCATATCCCTTACCCACTTTTTTTGTTTGCTGTTTTGAGACAGAGTCTTTCTCTGTCACCCAGGCTGGAGTGCAGTGGTGCGATCTCCACTCACTGCAACCTCTGCCTCCCAGGTTTAAGCAACTATCCTGCCTCAGCCTCCCAAGTAGCTGGGATCACCAGCACACGCCACCACGCCCAGTGAATTTTTGTATTTTTAGTAGAGATGGGGTTTCACCATGTTGCCCAGGCTAGTCTTGAACTCCTGACCTCAGGTGATCTACCCGCCTTGGCCTCCCAAAGTGCTAGGATTACAGGAGTGAGCCACTGAGCCCAGCCCCCTTTTACTCACTTTTTAATGTGGTTTTATTTATTTATTTTTTCTTGCTAATTCGTTTGAGTTCCTCATAGATTCTGGATATTAGTAGTTTGTCAGATGCATAATTTGCAAATATTTTCTCCTATTCTGTGGGTTGTCTCAACAGGCAATTTCCATCCTAGAAAGTCTAATTCAGGGTTGCCTGTGGTGCCACAAGCTTTAATGTCCTCCAGTATTCCCAGGAGGTTAGACTAAGAGGGACAGTGTTCTCTTTCTCCCCTCCTCATTTTATCCTGAACCAGATGGTTTCAACTCACTTCGCTCAATCAGTAAGAAATGAAAAAAAAAAAAAAAAGTTTTATCTTCCTCCTCAGAATCACACCTGCATCTATTGATAGGGGCTTCTAGCCCACTCTCTTCCAGCTGGATTTCCTTAAAACCTGCAAAATAGTTCAATACAGTCTGTAAAGTTGAACAAAGATCTCCCTACTATCCTGTCAGGCTCAAGTACCAATTTTCTTCCCAGAGAGTTTTCCCTAGAGGGCACTGAAGGAAAACCAGCACAAACACAACTCTTAAAATCTCGTGCAGATCCATGATGCTCTGCTCCCTGCAGTTTTAGCTGCTAAAGCTCTTTTCATCATACTGCTCTCCTGGAACCTCCCCTCCCTAAAAGCTTGGCCTGGAGAATGAGGCTGGGGAGACGAAAAAGGCAGATAAACAAGATTTGCTGGAACAAAAAAGCCAAAACATCCCTGACTTAAATCTTATAAGGAGAGTTACACTTTATAAAAGCAATTCAAATGCACTTTGTACATGGAACAGAGTGGAAATAGTTTCCTAGAGATAGAATTGGAGCACAGGAAGTGAACATCCATGCCAGAACCTTAAACTGGATGTCGCTTGATTTTATTCCCCCTAGGTTTTGTTTTCTGTAAGCTCTTATTTTACGGTTTATAGTTTAGTCAACCATATGCCCTAATTTTTCTAGGATTACCCTTGTTTATACCTGCTGTCATGACATAATTTGAAATATAGTCTTCCTCCACTTGTAGAAATATTCCTATTAAGAAATACGTTTTATAAGGTCAACCTATTTGCTGTTCACTCTCAAATCATCATTTGTCCCGTCTCCCAACCTAAAGATGATAGGCAGATTGGATCAGTTGCTTTTGGATAATTTACATTAATATTATAAGAGGAAAATATCATTTTAAGTCTCATTTCCTCTCTATAACCTTTTCCCCTTCACTTGGGGCATAAAGTGATTGAGAGGCAGTGTGTTGGAAAGAGTGTGAAATTTGAAGTGCTACAGGCTTGGGTTTTAATCCCCCGTGATGACATTGACTCTAACCTTGGTCAAGTCGATTAAGCTCTTTTTTTTTCCCCTCATTGCCTTCATCTGAAAAAATGAAGATAATTATAACTATCCTAAAAGGCAGTTGAAAGGATTATACCAAGATAATATCGGTATGGAACCTAGCATGATGACTAGAAGAGGCAACGAAAACAGTCAGCAAAAGCTCTAGTGCTAGATGCAGCCACCACAGTGGTGATCATCATGGGCAGGTCAGCCTCCATAGAAGTAGAGAAAAAGGCATGAAATTTGGGTCAGAGATCTCTGGTTAAACTTTTGCTGTGCAGCAAAATAAACAGGACAAGCAAACCAGTTTCCTCCCATGAGTTTTATCTAGGCTGTGTCAAAATGGCAATTACAATTGGCCCTTGAACAACATGGGTTTGAGCTGCCTGAGTCCACTTATTCAGATTGTTTTCAACTGAATGTTGATCAAAAATGCAATATTCACTGGATAGGAAACCCGAGTAGATGGAGGGCTGGGCAGGGCCAACTTGGGGACTTGAGTAGGGGTGAATTTTGGCATACACATGGAGTCCTAGAATCAATCCTCAGATATACTGAGAGATGACTGTAATGTCTTTTAATGGGAAAATAAAATAATGCTTATGAAGAACTTCATAAGTTTATATGGACTTCAAGTATTATTTTCTGGATGTTCTGTCAGTGAGGTTTTGCAGTATTCCTGCACGCTGTGAGATGATGGTTGGTGCTGCAATCTAAGGGCTAAGAAGTACGCTAAGTTCAGAAATGTCAGCCCTGTCTTGAAAACCCAAGGTCTGCAAGCAGTGAACTGGGAAGTGAAGTTAATGAGTGGAGACATATAGAAGCAAATTGGTTGTCAATGCAAGAAAGAACTCTAACAATCCAAGGTGTTGAAGGAACACTGTCTACTCTGCGTGGACGACATGATTAATTGCTTATTCAAGAGCCACCTTCTCTCATTTTCTTGTAATGGATCCCTGATTTTTTGGTAGAAAAAGACCCTCCATGTTAGTGGAAGTTGGCCCTGCATCCAGGCCCAGGCAATGATTCCATGTTTGGTTCAAGCCAAACATGTGATTCCATTTTCCTGTGATGGTGATCATCCTAGAAGTGGGATCCTTCTCCCATTCTAGCCATAAGACATAAATCCAGGTGTGGGAGATGGAGCAGAGGGGTGGGTGGTGCGATCTGCAGATTTCAAAGATGCACTCTGTCTTTCCTTTCATTCCTGCTTGTTCCCATTCCTACTTTCTGCCTTGACTTCATTGTGGAAGGCGTTTGGTAGCCATATTGCAATCAAGAGACCACAAACATGAGAATGAGCAGCCAAAATGGTGAAAATGGTACCAATGACATTTCCTTGCTACTAATCAACCCAGGAGAATCTGCCTCTGGTCCACTTAAGGGAGATAATACATGTATATGTGTCATTTGTTCCACTCTTAGGCATACAGTCTATGACTTACAGCAAGAAGTATTTCTAACTGACATATCCTCATAAGCTAGAATAAGGTAAATTCCAAAGAGTGCTTAAGTCTCTTTTTTTTCCTGCACTCCCTTTCAATTGTCTTTGACAATTAGCAATTTTATGAAATATCATGCTTGGGTCATGCAAAGAAGAAAATTCATCAGCTGCAGAGAGGACTCTTTCATATTAACAAAAACATATCCTTATTATTTGCAAAGAGAATTGTAGAAATTAGGTGTAGCAAAAGATGCTGTTCTCTAAAAAGAATGGGATTTTTAGATTCTCAATCAGTGGCTGCGTAAAATCCTGCTGTGATGAAAACCATCAAGTGCAACTCACTCAATTGGCCTGAACATTTTGAATTTGCAATTTTGGAGTCGGCTGGCATCCTTTATGTC
Source organism: Cebus imitator (assembly GCF_001604975.1). Classification (NCBI taxonomy): domain Eukaryota; kingdom Metazoa; phylum Chordata; class Mammalia; order Primates; family Cebidae; genus Cebus; species Cebus imitator. The sequence continues at coordinate 10,759,147 of NW_016107320.1, forward strand.
TCCAGTCCACATAATGTGCACATAAAATGAAGAGTTAAAAATAATAAAAATAAGATCTGAAAATCCACACTGTGCTTACCTGTCAGTAGTGGTTCGGTTTTTTTATGTCAGGATTAATATTTGACACATACCAGCTCATTAAAAAAAGTAACCTTGGAACACAGTGTTAGGTGGAGATATTTTGTTAAGATGTGCTTGAAATTATGCAGCCATAAAGAGCATTCCCACTAATTATCTTGGCACTCACGTTAGGCTGACCGATTTGTCACCAAGTTGGGGGTGGCAGAATAGAGAGCCTCCTTCATGCTATTGCATGCATTCCTTTGCTCCATTTTTCTCTCAAACTCATTTACTTGATGCTCAAATTTATGCAAAAGAGGGTAATGAGGTAGCCAAAGGTTATGGGGGGAGGAGCAAAGGGCTTTTGGATGATGAGAGCATTGGCAACTAGGGAGGCCAGCCTCAGGCTGTCTGAAATTGAAATCTGGGGCTAAATTAATAACTCAACCCGAGCACAAGCAATTTTACAGTAAGACTCCTTGAGGGTTGAAACTATGTAGTTTGGCATAAGGAATCTCCAGATATGACAGGAAAAACAAAGTTCAAGACTATTCCATTGTAAAGTATCACCTTTTGGTCAAGGTAAATAGAAAGACATTGTGGTGCACCCATTATTCAAACTTTCTATGGAATATGCTTTCATATTTTGAACTATAGTGTGTTTCTGTATATAGTCTTAGGGATCAATAGTGATCTTGCACATAATTATATGTGCAAACAAACAGACACCTATTCTATAGTTACCTTCCTCATGACCTGTCCAGAGACAGTGTCAGCTGGTGTCTCAGAAAAGCTCAGGAGCAGAGCCAGATACTGACTGGCACCATGCTTGTGCTTTCCCTTTATTTCTTTGCATTTTGGGGCCAGAAACATTGAGAAAATTTCCCAAAGTCTACTTAAAAATACAATGGACTATTTATTTGTATTTTCAGGGTGGGCATGTCTAAGGAAGCACTCCTAGAGGGATAAAGATGTCAAAGAACAACAGCAAATAAGTCAAAGAAGATACCTGGGAGACAGTATAGATTGGTCTCTGAAGACACTAGCCTACAGCTATTCTGTAGACTGAAAGTTTGTCACAATCATTGGCATTAGAGATAGATGAGAATGAAATAGAAAATACAATTCTACCATTCTCCTAAGCCATGCTTGCCCTTCCAGTATTGAATGCTGTACTTGATTATGTTTCAAATTAATTATAACCTCTTGATAAAATCAAGAAAAGAACACCAAATTGATTAGGAGGATTAAGAGGCTGGCATAAGATGGCCAACTGCAATTCTTTGACCTACGTAGTATGGGAAGTCATGGTTAAAACACAATTGATCGGAGGCTACACTGGGAATGGAGGTAATGATCTAGCAATATTTGCAATTTAAAATACTCAAACACTGGACAAATCAAAGGATTTCTTTGTACAAATGGAAGAAGACAGGATTTAAGCGATCTTTTGAATGTCAGACAGAAGCAGAACTAGAGCTCTGGTCTTGTGATGCACACTGCAGGGGTTTTTCACTACCCATCAGTGCTCTCGTGAACTGTGAGATGAGACAGATGAAAGAAATGATCTCGAAGCCCTGTTCCAGCTGTCTGTTGTTGACTGTGCCATCTCATTATCTGTGAGGGGACGTTGATAAGAGCCAACTTTGTCTACTGATAACACAGAGGTTGTTAGGTGGTCTGTGTTCTTTTTAAGAAAGAGGTGTTCCATGACTTCCTTTCTTCCAAGAGTTTATTCACATCAGTCCAGAAGCAGCCACAAAAAGTGGAAGACCTTTTCCTCTCCCTTAGCACAACCAGGAATAAAGATGTTTTATAAAAAAGAGTCTCTTCTATTTAAGTTGAAAAATAAAGTAGATTTTAGCTACAGGTTCCTTTTTCCCACTTCTCCAATAAGTCAGCCAGAAGTGAAAGGGCAGGCATGCTGAGCTTTACTTACCAAAACTGTCTACAATCTGCCCCCAATTTACACTCCCAACCTAATTTCTGACAATTTCTACCACTCAAACCCTAAGTCAAACTGAACTTCATTTTTCTTCTTAGAAATGCCCATTTTCATTCGCTTCAACTTCTAACAGCATTTCCTTTCTCTACATCTCTACACTTTTTAAACGATAAGGAAATAATCAGGCCTCCAGTTTCTCAGAGAAATAGAACCAAAGGTGCAACTTCAACTTACCACTTCTAAATCAATAAACCCTATTTGTAGACCCATTTTCTTTTGGTTCTGATTTTTAAAATCTGAGGTCATGTTCTCCAGAGACTATCCTTTTTGCATTTTATAAAATATCATTCCTTGGTTATTTGCATCTTAATCTTATCTTCCATATTTCTGTTATCAGGATTAGAACATGTTCAAATTTCACTCAAGCCCATCAGTGGTACACTGGACAAAGAAAATGTGATACATATACACCATCGAACACTGCACAGCCATAGAAAAGAATGAGATCATTCCTTTGCAGCAACATGGATAGAGCTGGAGGCCAATTTCCTTAGCATACTAATTCAGGAATAGAAAACCAAATACTAATAAATACTGGGCTTAGTACCTGAGTGACAAAGTAATTTGTACACCAAACCCCATGACACACAGTTTACCTATATAACAAACCTACACCTTTGCCCCTGAACTTGGAATAAAAGTTATCATAAAAAAAATACTTCCTCAATCTCATTCTCCTGATAAGCATGACATTTTTCTTCCCTATATTAATACAGGACTTTATAACAATAGGTAGATAATAATTATGAACTAGTTATTTAATGTTTTCCTTTCCTCTTAATAAAAGTGTTATGGAGCAGGTACTAAAGTTGTTTAACACACTACTGAATATCTAGTGCCTAGCACAGTTTCTGACACATAGTAGGAAGATGGTCAATAAATTTTTGATCACTGATTAATATGTAAATGAATGAATGAATATATGAATAACATCCTATCTTTGGATTTTTGTTTATATTGTTCCTTCTCTGTAATTAGAATGCTCTGCCCTGCCTTCTCTTTTTTTATGTAAATCTTACATATCAACTGTTGACATTAACATAAAATCACTATGTTGTCCACCTTTTCTTACACCAGAAGAATTTCCTGATGTCTCCAAGGAAAAATAGTTGCCTCTTCCTCATAACTCTTGTTACTAGAATCTTTTAGTAATTTATACTCTAGTAATTTGTGTGCATGACTCTTCTGCAGTGAAATGCTGAGTGTTCATTCCAGTACAGGGACATCATTGTGTCCACAAGAATACGGCATTGCACAGAATAAGTGCTCAATAAGTGTTGAGCAAATTGATTCATTCATTTGTTCATTCACTGAAGAATACCCACCAAGCACCTACTAAGGCCAGGGCTAGAAATAAAATGGTATATAAGGGATAGTCTCTGTCTTCACAGGACTTGTCATAGGTGATACAGAAAAATTAACAGGCAGTTATGTTATAAATATTATGGTAAATATAACTGCAGAACAAGGAGCACCTAGGATAGTCTTGTGTCTCCAGGAGGCTTTCCAGAAGAAGGAATACTTGAGTTGAGGTCTAAAAGATGGGTAGAAATCAGCCTAGGCTAAAGAAGAAAAAAGAAAGCATATGAAAGCTCCAAAGATGATTCAAAGTGAAGCCATCCCAGAAAATTAGCAAGAATTCTAGCCAGAAATTGTTATAATTAAGCACTAATTAGGCTGCACTTTGACCTACTTCCTTGTAACTGCAAGTCATGTAACACTAGATACAGAGCATATGCATCTTCATGGTTTCTATAGATACGATCTCTGACATTAGAATCTTAAGGCTTTTGTTTAAGAATTGCTTAAGCAGATCCAGGATCCTGAATTCCAGTGAAGCAGGTGACATCAACCAGTTTGAACCTCTCCACCCCCAAAGGAACTAAATCGGCATGAAAATGCAGTTCTTTTTCTCCCTGTCCCATGACTTTGCCCTGAACTTTGTGACCACTCAACAATCTCCACACACTTCAGCCCACTCCAAAATCCTTAAAAACCCTAGCTCCAAACTCCTTGGGGAGATGAATTTGAGATTTCCTCTCATCTTTTCCTTTGGCAGACCACCAATTAAATCTCTTTCTCTGATGCAACCTGGTGTCTTAGCATGTTGACTTGCCATATGCATCAGGCAACAAAACTATTATAGTTAAAAGAACATGGCAAAGTCAGGGAACAGAAATGGTCAGGTATGGTGGGGACTAAATGGACAGGTGGAGAAGGAGCTAGAGTTAGATCCTCAAAATCATTATAGCTTTATTCAAAAGGAAAGGAATCACTAATGCAGAGAATTAAACGACTGTGGGTTGGTGGTACAGAAAGTTCTTCACTGGAAAAATGGCCCAAAACAAACAAACAAAAAAGACAAGGACTTCTTCCATGGTAGAATGTGAAAGTTAACCCCTCTCATCTTAGATTTCTCACTCTGGGTATATATTTTCTAGGATTATTACATTCCCTCCTGATAGTAATGTGTATTGTGTATCATGTCCTTTGGTCAATTTTTTTTTTTCTGTAAGACTTTAATAGTCTTCTCAGGTTGTTTAAAATTAATGAGGCAAACGTCCTCAATCAAGAATCAATTTAGGAACATGCCGCTAATTTCAATGAGTTCTGTAAATGAACTAATTTAATACCAGTTGAACTTTTTATTTGGGGAGAATGATTTGTAGCTATATTTTCTTGATTTGTGCCTAAAAGCTTTGGCAATTTGAATGGGCATTTTGAGCCCAGGAGTAAGCATTAATCATGGTACAAGGATTGTGTTCTTGTAAGGGGGGCATAGAACATTCCCCTCAGTAAGTGGACGTTATCTTTTTAACAGGAATGTCTTGGCCATGTTTATTAAAACTGAAAGCCACAGAATAAAGAATACTGATATAGTTTGGGTGTTTGTTCCCTCCAAATTTCATGTTGAAATGTGATTTCCAGTATTAGAAGTCTTTCCCAGTAGAAGGTGTTTGGGTCATAAGGGTGGACCCCTCATGAATGGCTTGGTGCTCTACTCACTGTAATGAGTGAGTTCTCACTTTATTAGTTACCCCAAAACCTGCTTGTTGAAAAGGGCCTGGCATCTCTCTTGCTCTTTCTCTTGCTATGTGACATATTCCAACTTCACCTTCTGCCATGAGTGAAAGCTTCCTTAGGCCTCACCAGAATGCAAGCAGATATCGGTGGCCTATTTCTTGTACAGTCTGCAGAACCATGAGCCAGATGAACCTCTTTTCTTTATAAATTACCTAGTCTCAGGCATCCCTTTATAGCAATGCAGAACAAATGAACACAAATAACATTCTTCATGGCTGAAATAAACCAGGTAGGCAAATGCTGGTTAATATTATGAAATATTGCTATCCTGTTCTTGTTTATTTTTTAAACCTCTTTAGAGGTGAGATTACACCAATTGTTTTTAAAATTTCTTTATTACGAAAAAGAAAAATCTCACTTCCCGAGTAAAACTGATGCATGGTTAATGATATTTTGATGATCTTGCCATTTCTGCTGCGTTTTACCACTTCCTCCTGTGAAGAGTCAATATTTCAGTAGCATTTGCTTGAAAACCAAGCTATCAGTAGGAATGTATCTTTTACTGATTATGTCTTAGGAATGGCTTTGCTTTAAACCAGCAAATCCACAGGTCTGCAAGCAATGAGAACATTTTACAATGCCATCATATCAATAAAAGGATAAAATATGATTTCTGCCACTGAAGCAGTTTCCATTTAATAGGACACTTTTGTTCTAAGTATGGTTTAGCATTGTTCAATCAAAGCTGAATCAGCAGCTTTCAAGAGCCCGGTAAACTCAATCTTCTCTGAAAACAGAGGGGAAGGAGAATGGAACTGATAAAATCAGAATAGGGTAGAATTTCTTTGAAAATAAGTAAAAAACACTAACCGTAATTGAAATGATTAATAAAATGACTACATTAAAATTAAGAACTCCTACTCATAAAAAAGACTTCATAAGCAGAAGAAAAAGACAAGTCATTGACTAGGAATAGATATTTGCCACATACATGACTGCTATGAGACATATGTCAAGAATAATAACAGAACTCCTACAATCCTGTAGAAAAATGGCCAAGAGAGTTGAATTAGCACTTTAGGAAAGAGGAAATCCAACGTTAACGAATATTTGAAAAGGAGCCCACATCCCTTCATAATCAAGGAAATGCAAATTAAACTATTAGATATGTACCATTATACACCCACCAGATATGCCAAAATTTTACAAATCAAACAACGCCTTCCTGATTGGTCTGAACCAAGAAAAACAGGAACTCTTCTACACTGCTGGTAGGAGTAAAAACTGTCAAAACCCAGTTGAGAAACAATTTGGCATTAACTAGAAAAGTTGAGCATACATGTGTATTCAGTGCCTCAGTATTTCCACTCGAAGTTGACAAAGTTGTGCACATACGTTTACTCACGTTTCACTTTAAAGTATGTAAAAGAGAGTTTGTTGTTGTTATTGTTTTGAATGAAAGAGACACTCTGGGACAGCTGTAGCAGCTGCAGTGTGATAGAGAATTAGGGAATGAGTAAAAGGAGCCTTTCCAGAAAGAAAGAAGAAAATGAGTTTCTTCTTGAAGAAACTGAAAAATGTCTGGATTTTGAAGCTCTGCAAATCAGTTAATTCCCTTTATTTTTTATGAGATACTAACTGGGATAAAGAAGCTTATTGCTGAAATTATTATATTACTTTTAATGGAAAAAAATCTCAATTATTTTTGCACCAACCTAATAGATCCTGTGGCCTGATAAATCCTGTTGTCCAAAATGTGGGAAAGAATAGATGGAGCCACACTAATTTATCTTGGATTTTAATGAACACACACACACACACACACACACACACACACACACAGCATGATTTAGTACTTACTATGTTCTATGCATGGTATAAAACACTTAACATGTAAAACTCTTATGTAATCACCACATAAGACAACCCCAATATCACACTAAAACTAAGCTCTATAAAACATTATCCCTATTTTACAAAAAATAACACTTAGAGTAAAGCCTAGGATTACAGAATTTATAGCTGATATAGCTGGAATTCAAATGCAGGCCCATGGTTCCCAAGGAAAACAGACAGGTCTGTGGCAGCCTCTCTTCTTTTGAGCTCTAGGCCAAATGCGTATGTTAAAGAGAAACTTAGCCAGAAACACTTAAAACCTAGCCCCATTTTCCTCCCCAGAAAGCAAAAAGATTCCTCTTTGTTGCTTGCCAAATTAATAGTTCTTAGACATTACCAGCCCGGCTCCTCCTCTAAGGCACTATTTTTGCCTATAGAGAATAAGGAAAATAACAGAGCAGATGGCTCAGTCCTACCACCCCTTTCTCTGATTCCTGCTTTCATTACATCACCTTCTGTGCTTCTCCAGGTAGAACAGAAACACAGGAAGAATTCATCATTGTCAAGATGAGTAGCTTATCTTCAGAAAGTGGGAATATTTACTGAGGTGGAAAAGACAGGTCCATGAAGAATTTCCTGAGCTTAAACATAGGTATATATAAAGATATACATGTACAAATACATAAAATCTTCTTCACTTATGCCTGTTTATCTGTGACTTTTGGGTTGTTTTCTACCAGGTCTTTTAGCTTCTTCTAGGTCCTACCTGCACTTGACATGTGTGGTCACAGCAAAGCTTTTATTTGAGCAGTGTACTCTGACTTTTGACTGGAACCCAGAGCCTCTGGGTTCCAGAGAAAGGGAGTAATTTTTGTCATTGTCAGTTGGTTAAATCTTATCCACAATTGTGTGAGATACCTGGAAAACACACCCACACATACAACTTTTTTTCTTGGTTTAATACAAAAATTCAACATGTTTATCTAACACACCAAATTTGTTCATTTGCAGGTCCCCGTTTCAAAACACTGTGCTAGGTCTTGTGGGTGATGTAGAGATGGGAATGACACAGTCCCTGACCTTCAGAAGTACTCAAAGGAGGAAGTGACTTTGGCACTGTGGTCCTACATTAGCAGGAGAATACAAGACGTGAAGATATTTGCAAGCTGAAAGGCAACTTTGGTGACGATACAAAATTTACACATTGAGCACAAATTTAATGCTATCAAGTTCTGTTTTTTTTGTTTGTTTGTTTTTTCTCTTGGGCAATTGATTCATCTTTAAAATAATATACAACAACCAAACTAAAAGCAATAAGCATTGTCAACAACAGGAAGCTGTTAGCAACATCATTTTAACTGCTTGATACTTGGAAAACATATCAGGGAAGCCTAATGCATCTCCTTTTAAGAAGGGGTGGGATATTTGAGGAAGCATTTTACTTCTTTGTTGGCAGAGATGAAAACATAGGAACATTCATCTAGTTTCCTCTGTCTTAACATGCTCTAATTATTCATGTTGAGTCTGAGTGACACATCTACAGAAATGTCTGCTACTTGTGCTCCCCAACGCTTGAGCAAAGAGTTGTCAGTGTATATTCTCTAGAGTTAGTAACAGCTAAAGAGCAAAAAGCAAAAGGAGAATAGAAGAGTATTAAGAATCAAAAGTATAAGGTGTGTTTTATTCCAGGATCTTAGCATACTTTGCTTGGGGTCTGAGATTAATCTTACTTTGAAATTTTATTTCACAAAGAAGATAGGAAATGACGTATTGGTGACTTTGTTATTTTTATACCCATTTTTTCTTCATGTTATCCAATTTTTACTCAGGTTTACAAGGTTCAAATAATACTTATTCCTCCAAATTCTATCCTTTCTTTCCTTTCATTGACGTTTTCTAACCACAAGCTTAATTTCTATGTGTCTCATTGATCTCCATTATTAAGCAGAAAGAGTAATATATTCATTTATCTATTTCCCAAGGAAATTGTTCTCATTATCAATGTTGTAAGAGAATTACATCAATAAACAAATATGCTGAATTCCTTAGCAAAAGCGTACACAGGTGGTCTCTACTTTCCATAGCTTTAAGTTTGGCTAATGTGCTCATCTAAAAATGCCTACCACACAATTGTAGTTAGTATTTTTTGCAACATTCTGAATATTCATCACTGTTTCTTAATGTGAGGAAAAATATTAAGTGAACACTCGGCTGTGGAAGGCCATCTGGTGTCGGTGGAGAGTAACTACATGCTTATGTGGAAGTTTAGGAAATGTGTTTCCCCTTCATTCTGCTCACTAGTGTCTGTTTCAAAACACTCACTAGACACACCCAGACAGCCTACATGGCAACTCTTCTTTATCCCTGCAGACTGGGAGTGGTTATGGTACCTTTTTGGTGGTGGTATTGTGTCAGGGTATAATATTTATAGGATTTATACTTCAGAATATGTTGGAAGTATCATTTGACTGTGGATATGTCTGGTAAGCTGAGATTTTATAACGTATTTCTACAATGCCATGCAAAGTTCTGGTTCAGAAGACTCCACTAAATTGTTCTGGTTCCCTACCGAGTCCTCTCACTCAGCTCTTCTATTCTGCCTCAGTTCATACCAAGCAGAAATAGCATGACCTCTGAGATTAACACAAAGTCCTCCTTCTACCACATTCTTGCCCATGGAACCCTGCCACTCATATTCATGGAGCCATAATCATGTCACTTGGGACATAGGCCCATCCTGATGACTCCTTTTGGCCTAAAGGGAAAAAGGAAAGACTATGTGCTCAAAAAAAAAGTTTCTAATTCTAGTGATGAAAACGTTCAATTAATGACCTAAATGCAGTAATTGTAGGAAGTAAATTACAAGTGACAATATAATGATTATTTTACAGAATTTAATATGCTCAATTCAGTAGGCGTAGAACAGATAAGTCTTCCTTTACCCTTCATGAAAAGTTTTCAAAATAAAAACTCCAGAAATGATAACTGTGGAAGTTATATTCAATTGTTTAAAGTGAGAACAAATGGACCCATTCAGTGTCTTTCCATCTCATCTTTGTTTATAAACCCCAAAAAACTCATTCAGGATAGATTTTTATGAAGAAGTAATTATAAATCCAAAAGGACACACTCAGGATAGAGTTTTATAAAGAAGTGACTTGGAACTTAAATGGACCTGAAATGAACGTTGTTCTCTTTGGCAATTGCTTTCTTTCTCACTGTATAATGGATAACATTGTCAATGACTCACTAAGTTTTGGGAAATAACTTGTGTCACCTAACCTGTCCTTTTCAGTGCTTTCAGGGTGGAACTCACATGGATAATGGAGATGCCTACTGAGAAAACACTGAGTTTGGGAGCATCTCTCTTTTGTTCTTTGTCCTTCCACCGAGAGAATTTTGAAAATTCTGGGCAGATCAATTTCCTGCAGATAATTTCAGATGTAGGACAGTCAAAATTAGTGGGGATTGAGGGTCTGCCTGTTCCCTTTTAAAATGATCTCATTAAGCCTCTTAATGCCTCAGATTTACCTATGAAACAGTAGATAAAATGGGAAGCAAAAAAATGATAAAGTATATATTTTTAAATCATGGCTACTCTCTAATGGCTTGTGCTGCTAGAAGTAAAGCATTTTGCTATGAAAATGGTTGGGAGGTTTTCTGCCTTGCTGGGATGTTAGGAAGTGTAATTCATTAGTGGTTTGAAAAGTGTTTTGAGCTAATGGAATAAAAGGCACTGGAGAAATTTGAACTAATATTATTAAAAATGAAAAATTACAACAGAGAAACTTATTTTCCCTAGAACACAGACATCAATTTTGAGTCTAATACTGCCTAAACAACTAGTTTGAGAAGGAAAAACGCCAGTCACTCATGTGAACATTTTGTCTACATGTTCCCAAATTACCAATTTGACTGATTTTGTTTTCCCACTGAATTTTATAAATTTAGTTCTTCTCTAAGAGCCTAGATTTTTGTTCAGATTTGGGGTACGACAGATTTCAATCTATGCTATACGGTGCAAACTCTTCATTTACACTACCTTGTTTGTTTTCTCTGTCACTATCATGACCTGCAAGGTCACATGTATTGTTCTCAACCTCTCCTCATACAACCCTTGAAATTCATATTTGAAATCGATGCATTTCCTCCTCATCTTCAGAGGCTGTTATATTCATTATATTGCCACAGTAACTAAGAGGGGACGTTCCGAAGTAAAGGTAATGAATAGAGAGCATTTGCGCAGGTTTCTGAGAATATGAGGTAGATTATTGCTTTGTTCACATTTAGTTTTCCCACAATAATGTTGGACTGGGAATTAATGAACACAATTAGAGCTTTTTGATATGGTAAACCTTTGAAACTATTCATTATTCTGTTAACAGAACCTTGCTAATTTTCTTCTAAATTAATGTTCTCCTGTTATGATGTAGAGTATGTTTTATAATGCAACTTAGACAGCTTTCTCTTTCCTTTCTTTGTTGGCTGATTTCAATTTCTTTGTTCATCATGTCACTCAGGTGAATAATAAACTAGAATATCTTTCAAAAATCTTTTAGGGAAGAAACTATAATTTATCTTAGTGATAACAGCTTATCGTTGCACCTTGCCTTTAATGCTTCATCCAAATGTAAAGACACAAAAAATTGGTATATAAAATTAATTAGTAGATATTATCAAATAGACTTACTAGGACAGTTTTGAAATAGTCAAGAAGATCCTCTTTTTTTCCCTCTGAAAATTATACATCATGTCCTCTGTCAAGCCTCTTAACACAATTCATATTTTGTTATTACTTTGTAATGTAATGTAAAATGCCAACAGCAACCAGAGAAAGTGAACATTAGAGACTCAGGACATATATTATGTTGATGTTCCTGACCTAATTACCAAACAACTGTACACTGGAAATGGAAGGAAGCAAAGGTTAAGTATTTTCCTTTCAGTAAGTTTTAAACCTGGATGAGCTATGCTGAGCCTTAACTCAAAAGCAGAATTGGCCCATGCTAATTCACAAATATAAGTGTTAACAACACTATCTCATGACATTTTTTTTTTTTCTCAGCTGTGAAGAGAGAACCTCTTTCTCATTGAAAATCAAAACTGGAGTGAACTCAGGAAATGAATGACAACATAAGCCATCTTTTTTTTTTTTTTTTTTTTTTTTTTTTTTTTTTTTTTTTGCAGGTGAAAAGGGATGCTTTGGAGTTGGTGATTAGCATGGGGCATTTTCTTTCCTTTATTATTTCTTGTCTGATTTGGTCTTCCTTTCTCTTTCCTTTCCTCTCTACTTTTCTTCCTTCCATCTTTTTTCTTAGGTGGAAAAAAAAAAAACCCAAAACACAACAAAATTATCTGCCATGAGAATCTATATCAGTATAGGAAGTGAAAAGTGCCAAGTTCAAACCTTGAGAAATCTTTGGCAGAATTCCCCCTGCAAGGTTCTCAAACAGCTAAATGTGTGTGTGTGTGTGTGTGTGTGTGTGTGTGTGTGTGTGTGTCCATCCATTTTAGACAGCTTTAGTGTCTCAGGATCACTTATCCCTAATCCAATTGGAGTTTGGTCTAATAGAAAAGTTCACAGAGGGTTAAGTTTAATGCACTATAATAGGTAACTGAGCTTTTGCCAGTGTGCATTTTATAAATGTGACTCTCAGTAAGGACCCAGAAAATTAGGTTTACAAGCATCTTAAAGTGTTTCCTTATGGCCTTTTGTATCTTTTCTTTTATGTGGAGATCTCCAAAGAGACCATATGAGTGTTGGAAATACCAAATGAAGAGTCAGAGAAGGCAGGGAGGGAAAGAGACTTTGAAGCCTGGTGTTTTCAAACTGTTGTTTCGAGAGGCTGATGGTGAGATTAAATTGAATTGATTTATGCAAAAATTGGATATGGAGTGCCAAGTAAAATGTCAAATGCAAAGGAAGAATTACAAAATCTGTAAGCGCAATAATTATACAAAAGAATAATAATGGTTTTCACAGCAAGGAGCTAAGTGTGTCTGACTTTAGCTTGTTTACCTCTGTAGCAGAGCAGAAATTAAGGGCCAATGAAGGAAGTGTATCACCCCATGTTATATCTGAAAGCCTATAAAACCTGGTACTAGCAGAACTTTGCTGAGGAAAGAAGCCAACAGAAATAATTATAATGCAACCTGAATGCATTTGGAGTTTTACATTCTTCATAGCATTTTCACTTTTCCATTTTTAATTAATATTCTCAATTATTTTGAAACATGAGTAAAGTAGGTCTCCCATTTTATCAGATGAAAATATTAACATAGAGAAGATTCACAGAAATAAGTGTATTTTTCCCCACTTTACTAATACAAATGCATATCTGTGTAACTCAGCCTGCATTCATTTTCTGTTCAGGAATTTGAACTTTATACCTCAGGCAATGGGGAAACAAAGAAGATGCCTGAATACAGAAATATCAGAACCAGAACTGTGTTTGGCAGGAGATACCCAGAATGGTTTGAAGGAGTTGGGTGTGGTACCTGGGAGGAACAAGAGACTGAAGTGAATACTGGTTGAAAAATAAAGAGTGAGGCCAGGCACAGTGGCTCAAGCCTATAGTCCCAGAGCTTTGGGAGGCTGAGGCAAGAGGATCCCTGGAGGCCAGAAGTTCAAGACCACCCCGGACAACATAGCGAGGCCCTATATCTACAAAGAAATTTAAAAATTAGCTCAGCATGGTTGTGCGTACTTTCAGTCCTAGATACTTGAAACGCTTGCTTGAGCTTAGGAGTTTGAGGCCATAGTCAGCTATGATTGCAACACTGCACTCTAGCCTGGGCCACAGGCTAAGACT
>NW_016107320.1:10773168-10783360 GCF_001604975.1 Cebus imitator
TCACTGCAACCTCCGCCTACAGGGTTCAAGTGATTCTCCTGCCTCAGCCTCCCGAATAGCTGGGATTACAGGCACCCGCCACCATGCCTGACTAATTTTTGTATTTTTTTAGTAGAGACGAGGTTTCACTATGTTGGCTGGACTGGTCTTGAAATCCTGACCTCAAGTGATCTGCCTGCCTTGGCTTTCAAAAGTGCTTGGATTACAGGCATGAGCCACCATGCCCAACCACCACTGGCATTGTGAGTACCCACATTAACTCTCATATTAATTATGGCCTTGATGGAATTTGAACTCTAATCCCCCAGAAACAAATCTTGGAGATGGAATAAATAATAAATGCTAGCTTCACTAATTTGAAAGCTGTGATCACTTGAATAGAATCTGTTAGTTGGAAATTCTAAACCATCTGTAGAAAATAATTATTCCTTGGGCAGATTACTAATAAAGGCAGACCAGACATTGTCCTCAAAATCGCAAGGAAATTAATTGTTTTCATGTATTCTGAAACTACTTACACAACAGTCACTAGCTTATGATTAATGTTAAAAATGCAAAGGTCTCATTAATATTACAAATAGAGCATTTCACAGCCTTCTGTTGAAAATAGTTTAATTATATAACACATTATATATGTGCTCAAAATAATGTTAACATTTCTATACTCTGGATATTTTACTTTTGCCTAATTATTCTAAATTAATGTGAGATTACTGACACTGCAAACCTATATATCAAGTCTATATTTCTAATTTTCCTAACTCAGGAGTCATGTGTTTAAACAAAAGTAAACAAATTTAAAGAACTTCAGACTAGCTCCAGAAAATTCTGAGACTCCAAGTTTTATAGACATTTCAGTTTTAGAATTAGATTATTTTTAATTGTCACATAATTATACATGTTTATGGAGTATGGTGTGATATTTCCATACATGTATACAATGTGCAATGATCAAATCATGGTAATTAGCATACCCATCACCTCAAACATTAATCATTTCTTTGTGTTGGGAACATTCAAAATCCACTCCACCAGTTATTTGAAAATATGCAATCAATTATTGTTAATTATAATCACCTTACAGAACTACAGAACAATAGAACTTATTTCTCCTATCTAGTCATAATTTTGTATTCATTAACCAAGCTTTGGTTTTCTCTCTCCTTCCTGGCCCTTAGTATACACTATTCTACTCTCTGATTCTGTGAGATCAACTTTTTTAGCTCCCCATATGAGTGAGAACATGCACTACTTGTCTTTCTTTGTCTGGCTTATTTCAGTTAACATAGTGTCCTCCAAGCTCATCTGTGTTACCAGAAATGACAGGATTTCATTCATTTTAATTGCTGAATAGTATTCTACTGTTTATGTATACCACATTCTCTTTATCAGTTCACCTGTTGATAAGCATTTAGGTTGAATCCATATTCTGGCTGTTATGAACTGTGCTGCAATAAGCATGGGAATACAGATATCTCCTTGGCAGACTGATTTTCTTTCCTCTAGGTAAATATCCAGCAGTGGGGTGCTGGGTCATATGGTAGCTCTCTTTTTAAGGTTTTGTTTTGTTTTGTTTTTGAGGAACTTCCGTACTATTTTCCCTATTGGTTGAACTAATTTACATTCCTACTCAGAGTATGTGAGAGTTTCCTTTTGTCCTCATCCTCGTCAGCATTTGTTATTTTATTTTCATCTTTTTTATAACAGTCATTCTAACTGAGATAAGATAATATCTCATTGTGGTTTTAATTTACATTTCCCTGATGGTTGGCGATGTTGAGAATTTTTTCATGTATATATCAGTCATTTGTTTTGTTTTTTTTTGAGCAATGTGTATTCAACTCATTTGCCCATGTTTTTAAGTGGATGATGATGATGATGATTTTGCTGTTTAGTTATTTGAATTTCTTGTATATTCTGGATACTAATCCCCTATAGGATAAATTGTTTGCAAATGTTTTCTTCTATTATGCCAGTCGTCTCTTCACTATGTTGATTTCTTCTGGTATGCAGAAGTTTTTTGGTTTGATATAATACCATTTGTCTATTTTTGCTTTTGTTACATATGCTTTTGAGGTCTTCTTCATACTTTCTCTTCCCAGACCAATGTCCTAAAGTGTTTTTACTATATTTTCCTCTACTAGTGTCATAGGTTCAGGTCTTACAATTAAGACTTTCATTAATTTTGAATTGATTTTTGTGTATGGTGAGAAGTAGTGGGTCTAGTTTAATTCTTCTGCATATGGATATTCACTTTTCCAAGCACCATTTATTGAAGAGACCTAGACATGTTTTCTATTATGGGAGGATATGGAAAGAAAGTAAACTAAGCTATTGAACTTTAAGGTTGTTTGATTCATTTCACCATGCCTATTTCTACTCTCCAAATACAATGTAGTTTCCATGGAACACTAAGGCCTTGTCAATTTGACTTACCATGGTAGGGCCTGAGCAGGTGTGGGCTGTTTAAGGTCAGCAGCAAATCACACTGAGGTCACTCCATTTATGAATGGATTAATCCTGGTTCCCATTTGCATCCATGTGAAATTAGGTTAAAACGAACATCAAAACTGTCAGTCTGAGAGGCTATGTGGAAAAAGAAACCCACTTTTATGCTTGGCAATACTGCCAAGGTATATAGGGGCTAGCTTTATACATATGTTGCAGAAAAGTGTTTGAAAGGCAGCTCTTTCTTCCAGTGATCCCCAAGATGGTGGCCCTAATTCACTATGCCCATCATGTGAATATTCTTAATTTAGCCAACTATATTTCTGCTAGAGTTGTGTTAAATAACATGATACGGTAAGTTTCTGTTATGTCAATTTGATTGCAGGAGGGGTAGATGATACTATCCTTAAAAAATGTTGATCTGAGTTTTCATGTGTATAACTAGCTGTTTTACTGTTATTCTAACAATGTAGAAACACACAAAGGTCTGTTTGCTAAGACATTGGAGAATAGTTTTATTTTCTCATGTGTGTACTCATCACAGGCTTTATTCCTGGCTGCCGTTTTTAGGCTTATCCTGAGAACATGTTGCATATATAATCATCTGGGTGTTCACATCAATGTCTGCCATTACTTGGAGAGTTTAAAATGGAAATATCTATTTCCTCTGGAAGATCTTTTTGCCTTATTTTAATTGTTTCTGGGAATTTTTATGAAACCATGTCATGTTGTCAGAAATGGCCTCCATGTTGAACTTTGCGTTGTCAAAATAATTTTATCATTCATAAATATTTCAGTGAAAACCAAAGACTGCTTATAAATGATTGATTCTGTAGAGATCACTGACCTTTCCTGTGAAGGCTTTTATTAAAATTAGAGTATCCCATCCTAAATCTGACCATTCATTTTTAAAATGTGTAGATTGAAACCTAGGTGTCTCTCAAACATGAAAAATTAAATTAGTAGTTATAATGATACATTGAAATTAAGAAGGATCATCATAGTTCAAAGAAGCTCATTCTCAAGCTTAGCACTGCATTAAAGTATATTTTGGTTTCTAAATTAAATAAGGTAAGCTTTGTACCTAGAAGTATTATATATGATATAGAAGGACCAGAAGTATTATATATGATATAGAGGACTAGAAGCAACGAGTAAAGAAAGATGGATAGGCTGGAAATTAACATGGATAAGTTATTTATGTCATTTATTTAATGTTACCATTTGTTTTCTATGATGAAGAATGTCACTATTACTTTAGATGGGCAGATAAAAATAATGATCACTTAACCAATTATCGAGTTATTTGAACATTGAAGCTTCTGATATTAGATAGATCTAGTCCTGAGGATTGGACTAAATTTTATTTTAAGAAGTAGCCAGTTTCTTTGCTTTTGTCATTGTTAGACAAGCAGTTTTTTTTTTAATTGTTCTTTCTATACTTTCCAAATTCTCTACGAGAGCACATATTGCTTTTCTCAAAAAAGTTAAAAATAAAAGAAAGCAAAAGAAAAGACAGAAAACAATTCCACTAGCCATAGATACCATTTCTAAAACATACTTCTTTTTAGTATTTTCTGTACTTACTTTTTACAGTTTATCCAAGGCAACAAGTATTTGTAGAACATTGCTGTATGGTAGGCACTGAGAATGGCACAGAATTGTAATACAGAGGCTCTGTTCTGCAGAAACCTACAGTATAGTTAGGAAGACAAGTCATTCATTTCCTTGTAGAACAAAAAAAAGAATGCAGTAAGTTCTGAATGGGTGGTAGAGACAAAACCTTCATAAAAACTGTTTGAAGAAAATGAAGAAGCTTGGCTGTGGTGATTAGGAGGGGCTTGATGGAAGCAGTAAGCTTGAGTTGGTTTTGAAGTGCTCATGTTTTTGGGTTTTTTTTTTTTTTTTTTTTTTTTTTCTCCCAGTGGCCTCCCTAGGTGGAACAATCTAGAGTAATCTACGGATTGTGTACATGACACATCACAGAGTTCCCAAATCTTCTTTATATACCATAGGGGCTTAACAAATGGACCACCTTTAGAGCAGATGTTCTCAATGCCCCATTTATACCCTTGTCATCATTATTTCCATGCAAGCTGGCTGACTGAACATGAGGCACCACAGCTCTTTGCCTGAGGGTATTCTCTGGCCAACCAAGTCTGCTCTGCCTACCTGTGGCGTCAGCCACAAATGTTGGGGAGCTGATGCTCCCGTTGAAACAGTCCGCAAGACATAACTGATAGGAGTTAGTGGGTAAACACATCAATTTCTCTATTTAGCATATTCCGGGGGTATAATCTATACTGCCTTTCAGAATTTCCAATGGGATTGAGGGCTGGTTTATAGCTGTGGTCACAGACTTGTAAAACTTATTGCAAAAAAATTCTAAATATATAGTACTATAGCATTCAACACCATCCCTTTCTGTTAAATAAGCTTTCAGGGGTTGGAGGCATGTTAGAAGTTATCTAATCCAATTACCTTCTAGAAGATTCTGTCTGACTGCCTACATTCCGGTGGCCCACCCTGGAGATGGTTCCATACTTGGATGGTTTTCTACAGCTCTCTGCCTGTGGGCGTCCTTTGGCTGCAGAAGCTGCCTGGTCCACATGGTACAGGCCTAAGTGTCCAAGGAACAAATGGCAAGGCATAAGGAACGAGTGCTAATGAACAAATACTACAGTGGGAAATTCTGAACAGTGATCATCTCAGAAGAGCTCCTGCAGGATTTGTCTTTAGTGTTTCAGAGTTAACGCATTGATCAGCACCCTTTTTTCTTTTCTGGATTTTACTTCTCCACCCATTCTTCACTGTGCTTCCTCAAGCCATTGCCCTGATAAACAACCTGTACTCAAACACTTGATCAGGGTGGGTATACTCCAAGGGAACTCAAACTGGGACAGTTCTCATTATAGAGAAGAAACTGGGACCGAAAGAGTCGAAGTCATTTACCGTTAGCTCTGTGCAATTTTGTTATGTCATAAAGATTATAGTACATAATGCAGCTTGTATCATACTTTTGTCATTTAAATATTTTTCAAAATATTTGAATTTAAATAAACGTTTAAAAGTAATACTCCATCATATAAAAGAACCATGATTTGCTTAGCCAGTCCCTAATGTTGGGCATTTAGGTTGACTCTTTTATCAAAAGATTAATGGAAACCCATGAAGAAACTGATTCTACCTGAACTGAAGATATCCTTCAGTTGCATTTATATCTGTCAAAGTCCACAATCCCTTGCATCTATTTATGAATACCAGATGGGCTTTTTTTGAATGATAGCACAGTAAAATAATGGCAACCCATTAAGGTCATTAAAGGAAGACTGCATGGAATTTATGATTGGTGGGCTGCCATTTATGCAACCAACCAGGATCCATAAACTACATGATAATCTGACATTGATTTGATTTCTGATCTGAGTGAATGCCTAGGAACCCCTACATCTGTGGACATATGATGTTTTCCAAGCTCTTTTCCAATACTGTCCATTTTTGTCCCATTGATTATCATTTCCACTGCATTATTCAGAGATAAAATTAATTGCTAACTGCAAGGTTTCCTGAGTGCAGTCGGTTAATGCATAAACCTGTTTACTGCATGCCAGATGGTTCCACAGTTACTTAAGAAGGGACAAATATCAATAAAACAGTGTCTTCAATTCTATATAATAGATATCTGAAGTGAGGGGACTTAGAGGGAAAAAACATCTTGCAAGTAGTTACAGATTATTTCTTTGAAAAACAATTAGGACTGCAAAAGCTTATTCTTTAACCTCAAGTTCTGCAAGACAAGAGGATAATTTTCTTAGATATCCTTAAAATGAGTCCTACTTTCACATTGCTGTTTAACAGGATAGACAATGAAGAGTAAAAGGGAGGATGCCCAAAAGTTTGCCAAGTGAGAGTGGCAAATGGACCCCTGGAGGTATTTCTATCCCCAGGCTTAGCAATGTTTTGTTTAGGGCACTGGCAGGGTGAACCCTCTTCTGAGACCTCCACTCCTGGAATCAATAACTACCCTGAAGGTGTTCTTCCAAGTTTGGACAGGCTGTCAACACCTTTCATCCTATGTAGTGACAGGACACTTGCTTGGCAGCGCTGTCAGAGTGACAAATACATCTAGACTTTTGCCAGATGTACCACCAGGGGCTGATGTGTTTTTCCAAGTGCTGTCACCCAAGCAGCAGGCTTCTGCTGTTCAGGGTGGACTCACAGTTGCAGAATCATTTTGAGAAACTGGTTATTGATTTTTCATCTTTCAGGCAAAAAGAAGTGGAGAGAAGTTGCTCTTCCTGCAAGTGGCTGCATATGAGACTATCTGTGAATTGTCATTGAGCTCTATTAAAATCAGCAAATACCATTTTGAAAATCTGAGGTTGCTCCTTTAAATGAAAGCCCTGGAAACTCAAGCAAAAATGCAAGTATGTAAGCATGTTGCCTGGGAGGGAGAACACATGAAACTCTTATAAACCATTAACGTGTGCATGCAAATTAGATTATTACAATCACTTTAGCATTGTAGCAAGATGTTTTGGGAATAGAGAGGAAGGGAAGCAGAACATCAAGAGTTATTAAGGGATCTGGGTAACAGTGGGCAGGAGAAAGACACTGTTCACCTGGGGGAAGAGGCACTGATCAGGGATGGGATGGAACAGGTACAGGAGTTCCTAAGGGCACACTTCTTTCATAATACTGCCCTTACAAGAACTGGTTTTGGTGTTTTTCTCTGCATCACCAACAGGGCTCTGTTCATGTCTCGAAAATTGTAAATGTGTCTATGAATATTGATGAAAGATGATGAAACAGGTATAAAATGTTACAGGGTCTCTGGAGAGATTTAGAGAGTCATTTCTTGATCAGATTAGGAAATAGAATGCTCATTAACATTACCACTTTGGAATTACCTTGTAGACAAAACGTTAGCATTTAGGCAAAATCTAAGTTATATTTCTGCATTTATAATTTGAGTAATTCTTTCATCTTGGGAAATTTAAAAAAATTGTCATCTTTCAGTCACTAATTAAAGAACGTCCATAGGCGTGGCTTCTAACACCTTAATGTTCTTCTTAATAATTCTGGTGAACTTGGCACTAGAGATTCATGTATTTGTAGGATGGATTATAGTGCATTTGTCTCATCAGTATAAGTCTAACACTTTAAGATCACTGAGTTCAGCGTTGCACAGGGCTTGTCAGTTATGACATTTGAAATCTAGTGAAATATAAACAGAATGAAATTATTCTAGAATATTCTATACTATTCTATATTATTCTTTCATTTTTCCTCCCTTCCTTCCTTCCTTCTGTCCATCCTTCCTTTTCTTCACCACTTTCTTTGTGTCCTACCTTTCTTTCTTCCTTCCAATGACAAATTGTAACTTTCATTACACCCTAAGCTTCCTTTTCAGGTAAACAATTTCCTGCTTCCTGTTTCTCATGTATACGACTTCCTTTTGAAGGAAGGTGACAGGCAGGGGACTTGCATGGTGATCAGAAATGACTACTTAGAAGAACTGGCCTTTGTTTTGATTTTAGTCACAAATATAATTATATCTGTCTTTACATTGTTCTGATGCTATATTTAAAAAGTCATATTTAAGCAAAAGAAATCACTGAGAAAATCAGTCTGTTGGGCCCACAGACTTGAAAATAAGCCTTGGCTCTCTGGAAATGAGGTGATATTTTCAACATTTGACAAATGAGAATTGAACCAAGTAAATGGTTTATATTACTTTTTGTTTTATATTGCTTTTTAGGATTCCTGAAAATCACCAAATTATATCTGTTGTGGCTAATGGTTGCAGAGGAGGTTAATTGGTACAAGTTAGAAATGGTATCCTGGGCCTTCTTTTTATACCTCCCTCTGTTATATTACAGAAGGTGATTATTTAGAAGTGGAAGTTTCTTCAATCAATCACTCCCCAAGAGAACTGCCAGAGTTTTAGTTTCATGTGACCTAACTAATTAAAATGTGAGACAGAAATACAGTGGAATACAACAATAATTTGAAAAACACCAAATCAGTAGGTTTCATAACCTCTGAGAGCTGCAGTTTCATTTTTTAACTCAGCAAGTAGTAGCTGTTCCAGAATCTAGAGAAATACATTCTTAATTGGTCTTCAGCATTATACTTATTCCAGCTAAATAAATGTCAACGGTGTGTTAGTTGGTAATGTTGAAGGTCATTAACTCTGACATCGCATCCAGTCCTTAAAATTATGTTTATCTTGATTAGTTATATATATATATATATATATATATATATATAAATGTACCCAAGCAGATAGAGAAAATGTCTGGTCTTGAGATTAAATAGTGAAAAACATTTCAGCCTGTAATACGTAAAAATCCAGGGAATAACCTATGCTTATGGAATCCAGTCTTTGCATTTTATGGGGTTTTAAATGGATCTACAGTTTTAATAGCATTCACATTTATAACACAAGCATTTTGATTTCCACACTAATGGTGAAAAATGCAAAATATGGTTTTTAAAGGTTTCCAGTATTCTAGTTAGCATTTTCTCAGATAGATAGAGTAAATACAAGTTTAGTGATATTGAGAAGCTTAAGCCAGGTAACAGAGGGTGGCAATGAGTAGAAGTCACTATTCTAGCAATTAGTTGCTCTTTCTGGGAAACTTAGGCAAGGAAAGGGAAATTATTATTTTTTTCTTAAGAACTATATTGTTTCTTTAAAAATCTACCACTAGAAGAAGCTTAGTCTTATGCCATTGTTAATGTTCTTGAGATCAGGGATTCTGTTTTGATACTTAATATGCCAAATTTTAAATATATTTACTAATGATAGAATTTGGGAGAGGACAAAAAAAGAAATAACTAATACTGAGTATGCTTCCTGGCACTTTGAAAACAAATGAATTCTTATAGCATTATCTTAGAATAGTTATTAGTATGTAACATGGCTTGGTTGTGTCCCCGCCCAAAATCTCATCTTGAATTGTAATCCCCATAAGCCGCATGTGTCAAGGGAAAGACCAGGTGGCAGTAACTGAATCATGGGGTTTGTTCTCCCCTGCTGTTCTCATGATAGTGGGTTCTCACAACATCTAATGGTTTTATAGGCTTTTGGTAGCTCCTCCTGTATTTTCATTCTCTTTCCTGCCACCTTGTGAAGAAGGTGCCTTGCTTTCCCTTCACCTTCTGCCATGATTGTTTCCTGAGGTCTCCCCAGCTACGTTGAACTGTGAGTTAATTAAACCTCTTTCCTTTATAAATTACCCAACATTGGGCAGTTCTTTATAGAAGTGCGAGAATGGACTAATACAGTATCTGACAGATAAGAAGAAACTAAGGCTTAGACAGGTTTATGTAGCCTATGTGTGGCAGAGCTAAGACGTGAAGCCACGGTATCATCCACTACACTGTCGTGAGCGAGCATCTGATTGCCCAGCACCCCTGTGGTAAGAACCATCTCAGTATCTCCATTGCTACTGTAATTGAGCATGGAGTGAATAGTAACGATATGTTCTACAGCAAATATGAGGAGGGTAGGAAGAGACCTAGGGGATAAACATTCTTAACAACCTATAAAACCACGAAAGCTACAGGGCATCTGTTCAGGATTCTCCAAGAAAGACAAAAAGATGGTTAAATAATTGAAGGGAAGAGGTGCTTCTAGTCTTTTGAGGCAACAGATTGCTATTGAGTCAGTTATGGGTATAAGGTAAGGCTTTAAACCCTCCCAGTATGGATGGTTCTACTATTTTTCTTTTCTTTT